>NW_022196898.1:2777460-2813034 GCF_008632895.1 Mastomys coucha
TTTTAGAGACAGGGTTTCTCTGTATAGCTCTGGCTGTCCTGGAACTCAAGGTTTTATAGCACACCTCTATTACCTCTAAAAGGGCTCTTAGCTGGGGATGACGTTCGTGTCATGGGGAGAGGAACTTTCACAAGATCCAGAAAAGGCCCTATATAGATATGCACAAGGTTTGCTCAGCAAGAACTTTGACCTGCTGACAATTTCTCTGGCCCTTAAAAGACAGGTCTGTTGGGGCTGGTAAGATGGCTCAGCGTGTAAGAGCACTGATTGCTCTTCCAAAGGTCCTGAGTTCAAATCCCAGCAACCACATGGTGGCTCACAACCACCCATAATGAGATCTGACACCCTCTTCTGGTGCGTCTGAAGACAGCTACGTGTACTTATGCATAATAATAAATAAATCTTTAAAAAAAAAAAAAGACAGGTCTGTGGCTTCCTATTAGCTCAGAGTTGCCATTTACACTCAGACAGAGGCCTTACAGAGGCAGGCCATGGTTAAGTCGTCCAGATAGTGACAGGTTCTCATTTTTAGGTTCTGAGCTTTTGTGAGTATACTTTAAACTAAGAAAATCAAGGCCCAGGAGACTTACATATTAGACGTGGGGGGCAGGAGGATTACATGGAGGGTTCTGATTACAGACATCATCATGTTCCTAACACCTCTCCACTGGGAAGATCTCAGAGAATGAGGGAGAGGTCCCAAGGCTCATGTTGAGGTTGAATGGCTTTCTCCTCTGTGATGACAGTTCCAGTCGTGTCACAGGGTGCTGTGGATATTGACAGACCTTTGTTATAAAGGGAAGGTTGGATATGAAAGCATTAACAAAATGGAACTATTTGTAACCCCTGTTCTTGAACTCTTGCCTGACTTCCTCCAGGGATAACCTGAAAATAATCGCCTCAATAAACCCTTTCTCTGCCAAGGTCCTTTAGTCTCAGGACACTTGGTCCAGGTGAAGAAACCAAGAAGCCTCTCACCAAGACACTGTGCTTTGTACCTAATTTCCCTACGTTTATGAGGCTGAGTGGAGCTGACTGAACTCTTTCAATTTTAGTGAAATTCGGAAGTCTTAAGTCAGTTGTAGGTGGCTTGCCTCAAGTCAGCTTATAAAGTGGTATGTGTTGTGGTGACAGGGTGCCTTAAAATGCATCCCCATGTGTAAATTATCTCAGAGGATATAAAGCCCTGATTGTTTGCTATATTTTAGTAGGTTTTACTGGAACCCCAGGGATTCTTTAATTAGTGTTTGGGACACATAACAAAGAGGGAAAGCTCCATTTTGGCCTTCATTCCTTGGGAATGTGCAGAGCCAGCTCGTAGGTTCAGATGAACTCTCAGAGCACAGTGTAGCAGTAAAAAGTTTATGGTGCCATAGTTTTACAGTATGTGGGTACAAAATAGCAGTATTTTGGAGAAGTTGTGAACTGATACTTGAGATTGCTGAAGACAGACTGTTTTCAGTTCTGTATTGTATAGATAACTCAAAAATCTGACCTTGAGCCATAGACTTTCAGTTTGTTTGTTTGTTTGTTTGTTTGCTTTTTGAGCCAGGGTCTCACTGTGTAACTCTCACGGTCTGGAACTCACTACTTAGACCAGGCTGGCCTCAAACTCAGAGAACCATCTGCCTCTCCCTCTAGGATCAAAGATGTGCTAGACCACACCAACTTGCATACTTGGTATTTAATTCTTTGTTTAAAATGTATTACATTTTGCTTATTTACTGTTTGTATGTTTGTGTGTACATGGTCCAGCACATGCATAGATGACAGGACAATTTGCAAGAGTCAGTTCTCTGTTCACTATAACGGTCTTGGGGTCAAATTCAGGTCAGCAGGTTCAGAGGCCAAAAGCCCTAACTGGCTGGGCTATTTCACAAGCCTGAACCTTAAACAGTTATTAAGTTACCTAATGTATATAGAGAGAGTGAAGATGGAGGGATGGATGGATGGATAGATAGATGGGGATGTGAGCATGAAAAGAGTGAGCTATCTCACAGGCCTGAACTTTAAACATTTAGTTATTAAGTTAGCTGAGAGAGAAAGAAAAAACATACTATGTCACAGGCCTAAACCTTAGACAGTTAGTTACTAAGTAAGAAAGAGAATATGTTATGTGAGTGTAGAGGTCAGAGGACACAGGGTTGACTGACTTCCTTCCACCTAGTTTTGGAGCAGGGCTTTCTTGTTTCACTGCTACCCACCACCATAAGCTATCTGACCTGTGGGTTTCTTTCTGGTTCTGCTTCTGCCTCTGTAGTGCTGGGGTTACAGATGCTAATATTTGGTACATCTGGTACCGGATTTTTAGAAGTGTTCCAGGAGTTACTTAGACTCCTAGATGTATACAATACTTGTACTCAGAGAACCTTCTCCGCCTTGTCCCCATAATTCATAGCATAATAATATTAAAGCTTGTACAAATAATCATTAACTCACCTGTGATCAACTGTATAGAGAGTTTACTAATATAAGGCTTAGCCTGAGTTCATGTTGATGATGGCTGTGGTCTGTGTTGCTGCTGGGGACTGTGTTGGTGTCATGGTCTGTGTGCAGCTATGTGGAAGTCCGTGATGTATGCCATTACTGGCTGTTAATGGGTGTGAAGCTTCTTTCACAGTGGAATCAACGACTGCAGGCTCATAACTGAGAATAAGAGACATTGAAGGCTTCTGTGATGCGCCCTCCCACCCCCACCCACTCCCAGAGAAGCAGTTCAGACAGGAAGCTATTGAAGAGAATCCTTAAAAAATGTGACAAAGACTGACCCAACGGAGAGCATGCATGGGAAGGACCTAGGCCCTCAGGCACAGATCTAACTGTGACTCTCATGTAGGACTCCTAACAGCAGGAGCAGGGGCTCTCTGATTCTTGTTGTCTGCCTTCGTATCCTTTTCCCCTAACTGGATGCCTTTCCTAGCCAGAATAGGACAAGATGGACCTAGTCCTACTGAGCTTGATATGCCAAGGCAGGCTGATACCTATGGGAGGCTGCCCCTTTTCTGAGAAGAAAGGGAGGACAGGAGGATGGGGTGGGGGTGGGGATGAGAGGGAGGAGGAAGAGGAAGATGCAATTGAGATGTAAAGTAAATTAAAATCAAAAGATTTTTGAACTTTCATATTTCAATTTTTTGGTCCAACTTTTGGTTTAGTTAGCAGAATAGGTTACTTCATAATTATTAGCTTTAGATATCATCCTTTCGTTACTTTATAATCAGCCACTCCAAAAATACATCCACTTAAAATGGGGGAAAAAAAGTGACCAAAATGCCAAACCATAACACCTTACAGTTGAGCTTCTGGCAGGGGTAGGAGGTGGGGAAGGACTCAGTTGCCTTTAAGGGGCTGGCCATGGGAGTTTGACCACACTCCAGTGGGCAACACAAATTGGATTTGATGGTTTGGATTTTTGCTTGTTTGTTTTTGGGGGGAGGGAGGAGTGGGAAGTGTGTGTGATCAGGATGCATTGTGTATAATTTCCAAATAATCAAGTAGGGATATTATATTGGGGAAAATACAGAAAAAGGAAAAAAAATAAGACTTAGAAACAACCTCCATACTCAATCTGTCTTTCATAGCAAAACCTTCAGGGCCTGACAGTAATGTAAAGTAGTAATTCAAGGGGTCAGAAAATGAAATGTTGGTGTTAGCAAAACTGGAGTAAAATTTAAGACGGCAACTTGGTCTTTATCACTTGCTTAAAGTCTGCTGGACTGACTGTGCTAAGCACAGCGGAAAGACAAGTGACATACACAGAAGGTTCTCATCTCTGAGCGGCTTCCATTCAAGGCAGGGCCTCCTTTAAGATGTCTGCCCAAATTCAGGATCCTCAGAAAATGGCCTGAAAGAAGCCAGGAACCAAATGCCTTTCTAGTCCAACGTGCACCGGTCAGGAACAGTAAGCCTTTTATACTGGATCCTTGAATAAAGATCAGTCTATGATTAATTCAATTTTATAATAATTCCCCCCTCTCTTTGTGTGTGTGTGTGTGTGTGTGTGTGTGTGTGTGTGTGCATGTGCATACGTACAACATTGGCCAGTTGGTCCTCCTTTCATTGTGAATTCTAAGGACGTACTCAGGTTGTCAAGCCTGTGGCAAATGTTCCTGCCTGATTCATGTTCTCACTGGCCCTTTGCTTTCCCCTATTTTAAAATAACTCCTTAAAAAACCCCCGAAAGCCAGGTTCACAAATGGTGTTATATACTAAGAAGAAGAAACTATCCTGAATGTCAGTTTTATGTAGGGCAGAACATAGGTTTTAGAGTTAGTCTGTCTAGGACTAACTGCTATTGGAGGAGAGAGCGATAGCACGGAGTGCTGGGGACACAGCACAGAAGGCTAGGGAAGGCAGTGACACTGTGTGCAATCGGATACAATACATCTGCACATGGAGAGGCAGTGTCACACATCTAGAAATGTCATCTGATCTCTCTGCAAAGCCCTAATTTGTGGCTTGGGAAATGAAAATTTTCTAATGCTGTCATGGTTTTAAGTACTGCACTTGAGAGCTCAGACACTACTAACAGCTTAAGGGAAGATGGGGAACTAAGACTTGGAAGTTTGAGGAACATCAATCCATGGCACCATTTTGTATCCAGCCTTTCTCATGTACTTGATAGGCTTCTGTTAAATTATAAGGTTACTGAGAAGATGGAAATATCTATAATGGTTTTAACTGAAGGTAGCATTAGAATCTCTTACCTCAAGGAGAATTTTACATGCCACTGAATAAAAAGACCTACATTTTCAGCTAATTATGCCCTGCAATACACTCAGGGCAAGAAGTTAACTGTTTTTGTACAAAAGACCTGTCTGTCTGGGAGCTCTTCAGTAGACCAGAGGCTGCAGTCTAGGAAATCACCTGTAGTTCCCACAAAGTCAGCCATGTCAAACGCACTTTCCTCACTGTGTCCCCTCTGTATGCATGCAGGCAGCATGTTCCAGATGTCCATACAAGCCAGGCTCCTCCTCAGCTTTGATATAGAAAGTGCAGTGGTGCGTCACATGATTGTTGAGCCAGAAGAGCTGCTTGCTGACTCGTGGGGCAATGCATTAAGGTGATGTTTAAGGAGACCCTTAGAAAAGTCAGGCCTCCCTTTGAATGTTTTACCATGTAAACATATTTCCTCAAAAAAAAAAAATCAAGAAAAAAACTGTACAGTTCCTTTTGCTGCACTCTAGCATTCTAATGCTAATGGGAGCTAATGGAGCTGATGGACTGATGGGGTCTTGAGTGAAATGCTGCCAGTCACTTAAAGTTTTGTCTTGAAGGCTTTGAGGTGATGGCAGAGAACCTCTTGCTGAATGACAAAGCACTTCAAAATTCAGTGGCTAGAACAGCACAGTTTTTGTGGGACCAGAAATACTGCTCTTTTTGGCTGCATATTTGGAGTGGAGGGGATGGCCCAGAACTTGAGTATGAGGCGTGTGTGAGAGGCTGTATGCTGGCGAGATGTCAGCAGTTGGGTCTCCAAAAGCAGGAACATTTCTTTCTGCTCCTTCAAAAACAAGAAAAACCTCACTTCGTGGTTTTTGCATCAAGTTATTCAGCCGTATATGTGTGTATACATATATGTATATGCGTGTGTACATACATACAAATATACATCAACACCTACTACAGAAAAACAGGCATTATCCAGAATAACAAAACAGTAAAATTTCAAGATAACTGGCTTTTCTGTTCTTAAGTGTTGTCATTTTATGGACCTACCAAATATTTCTTTCTTCAGTCCCACTTCCCAGCTCTGGTTACCAGCTGCATAGGAAGGCTCTAGGGTCCTGTCCTAAGCCTCAGCCTAGGTGGTTACTCTCCACTGAGTCCCCTCTTCAGTTGGTCTGAGCTGAGCTAGCTTTATTAGCTTCTGGGAGAAGGTCATAGGACCATGTGTTCAAGTGGAATCTCCACTCAGGAAACTGTCCACATCATAGCAGCTGTTCTTTCTCCTCAGTGGATGTGCAGAGTGGCACTGTCAGCCCCATCTAAAGGTGTCTAGAGCCTGAGCATCGTGCTTTCCCTAGACATAGATTAAGAACCAGAAAGGAGAGGGGTGGACTGCAGATAGACAGTGATAGAATACAAGAGACTGTTAAAAAGCCAGTGTTATAAAGTAGAGTTTAGCTTGAAAGATAATGTGATCTTAACAGTTTAATAGTTTTGAAAATCTGAATGTGAGTGGACCACCAAAACGTTAGATGGAGTGTCCTGCTACCCTAGCATTTCAGTTTACCTGTTTATTGATGTAGAGAAAAGCTTCAGAGAAGGAGTTACTTGTGGTATATTGTTTAAAGTGGAATAGCTCTTACTGTGTGTTACCCTCCCACCCCCCATATCTGCAATTTGCCAATCTGCAAACTAGCAGATCGGGTCAGAGCCTTGGAGCTCTGGCTTTGTGTTCATCTTTGGCATTTGAGGATTCTGGTTGTGAGCTCCCATGCCTCTCTCTGGAACTGTCCCTTGTTGGCCAACCAGAGTCTGCAGAACACAGAGCACATTCTTCACCCCTTTCCTCTCTTTTGGTTGGGTTACTAAGAAAGGACCTTCCCTAATTTCTTAATTCCTGTGATCAGATCATTTAAAGGGTCTTGTGTTCTCAACTGAAGTAATTGAATCACTGAGTAGCCAAAAGAAAAGGCTCCAGCAGGTCACTGCCTGGAGAATGCCTCCTGGTTCCTGTCTTATACCTGGTGCCCCTTTCCAAGGTTGGCAAGTAAAAGGGAATCTTAAGGCAGTCTCTCTCCTGTGAACACTTGACAGACAGGCTCTCACACCCTTGACTTAAATCTGGGAGGAGGTGTATTTTGAGAAATGAACATCTTGGGGAAAGAAAGTGTTTCAGGGACAGTGACCTCCTGGAGTCTTCCTGTAAGAAGTAGCCATGAATCTCAGCAGTAGGTGATACTGTTCTTAGGCCACAGTGTAGGTTCCTCCCATAGTCTTGTTTGCTTTACTTAGCTTAGATACAAGATACTACTCAATCTAGTTCATTGTTATGTAAGAATAGGCCTAATTGGTCATCTGAGTGGGATTGTCCATCACTGTTGGCAGTCCCTCTTGGACAGAAATGACATTTTAGAAGACATTTTATTACATTTTAGTACTTATTGTATGCACAGGTCCAGGCACAGTTGTGGGACTCAGGAGCCAGTGCCCCTTCCACTGTATGGGCTCTGGGGGTTGATCCTGTGGTCAGCCTCACAGCAAGTGTCCTTACCTGCTGAACCATCCTGCTAACACAGAGTTGAAGGCATCTAAGGAGTATATTTAAGACTTGTTTCAGAGCTGTTATTGGAGGAGTAGGGTAGGAATCTTAAAAGATAGAGGAGGGAAAGGGCTGTCATTCTGATATGTAAATTTCCAGTTGACAAAAGAGCAAGGCTTTTGTAACTCCTCTGTGCTATTTCCTTCCTCACATCTTTGTTTCTGAGCAGCCTTAAACATTTTGGTTTGGGTGCTGTCTAGTCGTGTTTCAGGGACTGGCCTCAGAGATCTGTGAACACCTCTGCAGCCCACCCAGGGCCAGCAGAGCTCCTGAAAGCTACCCGGCTGCACACATGTCAACACACATTTCCTGTTTCTCAGCTTAAACAAGGCTGCAGTGCCGCTTTGAGATTGCTTTGAAAGACTTGGTAATCTGTTCTGATTTATTTAGGAGGTAGCGGAATTCATTATTTGACTTATGTTACTGGTTAATTACCCAAACTGGAGCATGTTTCCTCTTTCCAAATTGAGTGTTGAGAGAATAACAAAGACCAAATATTTTACAACACAGATCTTTGAGTTTAACTCTGAAATAGATCTTTACTTTGCAGTACTTCTGGTTTTAGTGACACTACTGTGTACTGTCTATTTTTAGCAAGCTTTGAATTCTAAGTAAATAAAAAATTAACTAAATTGGTTTTTAAAATAATACAGACTGTACTTTTTTTAGTTTCCCCATGTCCTAATTGGAAAAGAAGGTCTTACTTGGGATAGAAATGCAAATTTTGTGCCAGCCTCTTCTTTGAATTGGCAAGCATTGCATTGAGTTGTTTATGAGAATAGATAGAAGTGTTTGACATTTCTTTTAATGTGCATTCACTGTCATTTTTTTAATTGACATAAAAATTGTACACATTTAAGAGGCCCCAGGTAAATGTTTCCATATATTTGTGTAATGTTCAAATCAGGGACAGAACATCTGGCCCCTTAAATATTCTTTTCAAAAACATTCAGGGTCTTTAAGAAGCTTTTATTGAAATACTCAGCATGTTATCCCCATGTTTGTCAGCCTGCCACCCAGAATATTT
Source organism: Mastomys coucha (assembly GCF_008632895.1). Classification (NCBI taxonomy): domain Eukaryota; kingdom Metazoa; phylum Chordata; class Mammalia; order Rodentia; family Muridae; genus Mastomys; species Mastomys coucha. The sequence continues at coordinate 2,785,752 of NW_022196898.1, forward strand.
TTCCCCTCCAGCTGTAATTTAATACCCTTTGACCAAGCCCCCTCCTGACTGCCACTAACATTGCTCATTCAGCATCTGTTGAAACCAACATTTTTACATTGCATACACTGGTGAGATTGTGTATCTGCCTTGACTTAATATAATGTGCTTCAGGTCTGTCCGCGTTTAAATGGTAAGACTTTGTCCTTTTTATACCTTTTATGCATGCCTTTAGACATTCATCAGTTACCACCTGTCTTGTGGACAGTAGATATCAGTGGTACCTTGAGACTGTATTTTCTCATTACTGATGCAGTGACAGACCTTGTTTTCACGAAGAAAAGGCACATATGTGCCCACTTGACTTCATTGAAGATTTATTTAAGGCGTGGCCTGATTAAACCTGGGCTTTGTGGTTAATGGATAAAATGAATAGAGGAGAGGAGAGGTTTTTTTGTGTTCTAGTCTCTTTAAATGGTTTCATCTTTTGTTTTTTTTTTTATTTAAAAATTTTCAGTCCACTAAATAGTTTGCTGGTACTTTTCCTCCCCCACTCCTCCTTCCCACCATGCCCACTGAGTGTTATGTTCCCTTCCTCACTCTCAAAAACAAACTCCAAAATCGTAACAAATCAACAAGATTAAAAAATGCCAAGACAAGATAAAAAGTCCTCCAAAAAGCATAGTTTGTTTTGCATTAGCCAACTACTCGGGACACTGCCTGCTCTGCAGTGTGGTTGATGTGCCTGTGACACCTCATTGGAGAAAACAGAGTTTCCCTGTAGCCAGCAGATATAAATTGCAAACCTCTTCCTGATTAGAGGTGGGGGAGGGGTAGAGCCACCCAGGTCCCCTTCCCACTCTCTCTCAGTACTGGACTCCGTCTGGCTTGAACTTGTGCGTCTGGCTTGAACTCGTGAGTGCTGCCATAGCCTCTGGGAGTTCATGTGTACATCAGTCCTGTTACATCTGAAAGATGGAGCTTCCTTGGAGTCATCCATCACCCCTACTTCCTCTTCTCTGCAGCTCCCTGGGCCTGGACGGGAGGAGTTTGATGGCATCCCATTTCGGGCTGAGTGCTCCAGCTGGGCGTGGTGGAGCGCACCTTTTACTGCCCACACTCAGGAGGTAGAAGCAAGCTGCTGGACAGCCAGGGCTACACTATGAGACCCTGTCTCAAAGAGTGTTGGAAAGTCTCTCAGTCTCTGCACACTGTGCAGTGTCTTCTCTGTGTTAGGGTATAGCAATGTGATCTTAGGAGTCTTTTTTTTTTTTTTAAGCAGAATAATAGTAGATGTTCCCCTTAGGCCCATTACTCCTCCAGTCTTGGGTTCTTTGCCATTTCAGAGATATGGTTTCATCTTATGGTCACCTGTTAGCTTAAAATAAGTTCCCTTAAATACAAAGTTGTAAAGATGTGTTCCAGTTTAAAAAAAAATAATAAATTCCTGGTCTTGATTCTGGTTTGGTAATTATGAAGAAGTATAGCCATTTTTTGTTTCTTTCCATTCGATGGACAAGAGAGAGGATCACGGAATTCCTGCTTGTTTTAATTGAGATATTCTCTTGGCAGTATTTCGGTGCTGGCAAAGAAGCAAGGCTTGCAAGAAATGTAGACAGGTCTGCTTTACAGCCACATCTAGCCTTGGTGAACAGATAGTTGAGGGGGTTTTGTTTGGCATGTTTGAGGGATGCCCTACCATTTGGACAGGGTGGATAATGAGTTCTGGATTTCCACATGCAGCTTCTATAGATTAAATGGGAGTATTCCATTTGGCTGAACCTTCTGTTGTTAAATGCTTAATATACCCAGATTTCACTGATAATGTACTCTGTGTCCAATAGTATGAAAATCATTTCTGTCTAGAAAAAGTTACTTTCTGGTTCTCATTCAGATGTCATGCCCTATGGCAAGCCCTACGGCTTGCCCTGGGGAGCCATCCTGGAATCTTATAGAGGTTGGAACATTCACCCAGATGCAGTTTTAGAGATGAGGAAGAAATACTTCAACTGCTGGAGATAGCACTTTAATTGGATATATTTATAATGGGTGTCTCTGTAAGGCAAGATTTTTGTTGCATTTGCTTTTCCAGAACATTTGCTAGACATTGCAAAGGAATGGAGGAGAAGCGTTCCATCTCAGTGGACAAGAGTAAGAACCAGTGCAGAGATGGTACAGGAGAGAAAGTGATCCATCTCTGTGGAAAGGTGGCTCCTTCTGCAGCCTTGGAAGGAGACTGCCTTCAGCCATGCTTAGGATCTTTATGGCTAATGTTCATACCTGCTCTGTTTTCCATTATGGGATCCTCCCTCTCCACCCCCAAACAATAGTTTTTAATTGACTCTACAATCCAGGGTATCCAACTTTCAGTAGAAATAAGTGACATTTGGGGTTTGCCTGTTCATTTATTCATCCATTCTTCCCTCCTTCCCTCCCTCCCTTTCGTATTTGTGGTTTTGAGGGGTTTTTTTGTTTTGTTTTGGTTTGGTTTTTTTTTGTTGTTGTTGTTGTTTTGAGACAGGGCTTCTCTGTATAACCCTGGCTGTCCTGGAACTCACTCTGTAGACCAGGCTGACCTCGAACCCAGAAATCCGCCTGCCTCTGCCTCCCAGGTGCCAGGATTAAAGGCGTGCACCACCACCGCCTGGCCTGTATTTATTTATGTTTGAAAGAAAAAGAGTAAACTCTTCTAATCAGTTTGGAGAATTAGGACTTTGCTTGTCATTTTGTGTCTTCTGTGACTAGGCAACACGCGCAGTGCACTGCCTTTTAATGCCCACCCTTAGCTGTGGGCCTCACTGTTTGTTTGGAGCTCTTCTAGGCAGAGGTCGGGCAGGTACACACACTTTCTGAGAAGCAGGTGGTAGGAGAAAAGTGTGGAATAATAAGCCCTTCTGACAGGATCCATCAGTTTAACGTTGGTGCTGTGGGTGGAGTTATTCTTAGAGCCCCAGTTTGAAGATGGTTGTGCAAAAACCCATCTGTACTGCTGGTTGCCAACATTTCTGGTACAAATATTGTCATTTGCTCTTGAAGCAATCTGCTATTTCAGTCCTAGATTCAGTTTTATAATATGCTGAGCAAAATAGCAGAGGAAAAAATACCTTAAGTGGTAGTGTAATCTTCAGTTTAAAACCCTCTGCGGTGTTTCCAGTACAGGATTGTTCATTGTCTCTCCTTAACCCAGCTGTAAGCATAATCTACATTCACGTAGTCATGCTTGCCTGAGGCAGCCTCCCTCGTCCTGACTGCAAGTCAGTGCTGCACCTCCTAAGAGGAATGATAGTGCTTATATCGATACAGAGTGTTCATAAGGTATGTTGTAAGGGTCTAACACGCAAGCTCCTTTGGCTAGAAGCATGAATGCACTGTGAAACTAGTGGGCATGTTAGTCATCTTTACTTTACACGCAATGAAATAGGAAGGCAGGCCACTTCATAAAGAAAATAAGTTTAGCTCACAATTTGGGAGGCTGAAAGTCCACAGAGAGTGTTACAAGGTATGGTGATGGGCACTCATTGTCTGCTTCCCATCCTGTTGCGTAAGTATGTCTTCTTTAAGCCACCAGGAATCAAGCATGGGCTTTCTGCACCTGTGACCTAGTCTAGCCCTTTCTCAGATGCACCATAATCTGAGGCTCACCCTCTTAACATACAGTGTTAGGCGTTAAGCATGATTGTGAGGGACAGGACATGAGTAAACTGTGTCCATAGATAGCACTTGGTTACAAAAACTGTCAAATGTGACACTGCGCCACCAGTCTCTACTGGTGCCCTTCACTGCCCTGGGCTTTGAGAGCTACAACTGTCATGGAGGTACCAAACCACCCTGGCAGAGCATTGCATAAAGCCTTGTAGAGTAGGTGTCGGTCTCTAGAAACTGTGGGCATGAAGTTTTGCTAGCATTTATTGGACCTTTGTCACAGAGCTGTTTAGGAGAAAGCCTATCCTGTAAGAAGTAGAATGTTTCCTTGTGTTTCCAGCTTTTGCATTTTCTTCCCGGCCTGTCTGACAGTGTGACTTATGTACACATAAGGCAGTACCTTACAAACAGTGTCACACTTCCCTTCAGCATGAAAGATGCTCCATCTGCTTTCATTCATGAAAAAACTGCTGGCCCTGAGTAGTCTCTTAAGAAGATTTTTAGGACTTTATGGATCATGATCTAGAGTTTTAGCCTGGGGCAGCCCGCATTTTTCCACGACCTTCAAGTCTTGGCCACAGCCCTGTAGTCAGGAGAGAGGTAAATGCATCCATATATGGAACATTCATCCCGGGTTAGAAATGGGAAGGGAGTTCACAGTCTACTTAAAGACACATGGAAGGATTTAGGTAGTTAAATCAATAGTCTCTCTTAGTTGGTCTCAAACATGGAACTAGTTAAAATTACACAATAAACCAGGCAGCTCTGAAAAACAATTTTAAGTCCTCAGTGACAGACTAGACATGATAGTTTGATACTTAAATATATTCGGCTGTTGAAGGTGGGAATCTGTATGGTTAGGCCACTTTCCTGACCCTATGGGACCCGATAACTAGTTGTCTCATGAAAGGGAATTCCAATTTTCATTTCCTCAAATATGAATCCCACCCTTAACCCCAAGTTGGCTGTGTCTTCAAAAATATAAAGAATTTTGGGTGTTGATGATAGTGCTTGATTTAAAAGGCAAAACTAAACCAACAACAACAAAACAATTTATTCCTTCATCTTTTGCTGCATTGTCTAAGTGTGAACTGATGTGATTTCCTGGGCTCGGACTGGCTCCGGACAGCTTTCTCCCACACAGGCAGGCAGGGCCTTAATTTTTGCTGGTTGGCATAAGGAACTGTAATCTTCCCAAACTATTGTGAAGTTAGCTCAATGTGTTAAAAGGAAATACTGCATATTAAAAGGGAAAGCGGGGGAAGAAAATTCCAGGAAATTGAAAGGTGAAGTTGACATTCCACATTCATTAATGTTGCTTCTAGTGTTCTTTCTGAAAAACAGTGATGACTTCAGAATTAACTGGCTTCCATCTGTACCCTTGTGATTTATTTCAAGGATATCCTTTCTTAAATGTCTAGTAAATTGCCTTTTACTGTTTGATACTGACTCGTAAATAGTACTGCTAACCTCGTGTTTCTCAGAGTTGATGGCCGTGTTATCACTCCATAGGACTATTCTAGAGTTTTGCTTTCTTCCTCTTGAAGCACAGCCATGTAGAATAGCATGGTTGAAAGAAGGTTAGACATGAACTAAACCAAACGTTAGCAAAACTGATGGATATTTAGTACAGATTCTAGCCTTACTCCACACCAAGTGAATCCTAAAATCAGAATGTTTCTAAAGCTTTCTGACCATTGCCCAGACTGGTAACCACTCACTTTGAAGTTGAGGAAAAGGAAATTTGATTTAGTTGTGTTGGGTAATTGAGTTAGGAGTAGCAGGAGGAGACACTCTTGTGGGGGGTGGGGTAAGGGTCAGTCTTAGCACCCCCTTGGTGAGGCCCTGGGTCAAGTGGCACTTACGCTTTGGTAGTGACCATGTAGGTAAGTATGAGCAGTTTGAAGGTGGGAAGTAGAGCTCCCAGCCTAGAGGTTTGTAGATGTTAGGCTTTTGCAAAAGTGAGGTTTGTAGTATTAGTCAATGTGCTTGAAGCTTACATAGTGCTGTTCCACAGGCTTTTGCCTGTGTCAGCTTCACCAAGTACAGGAGCAGCTAGAATTCCTGCCTTGAAGCTTTATGAAATATTTCAGATACCCCAAAAGACTTGTAGGCTTATATAATTAGTACCTACATTTTGCTCCAAGTTCTGACAAACACCTCTGGTCTTCCTCTGAATAGCCTCTCTACCTCTGCAGAGGCAGCCACTAAGTCCAGAGCAGAAGTCCTAGGGATGCTTTCTGAAGCCTGCCTGGGCCAAGGCTGTGCTGAGGGATGTGGGCCCTGAAGTCCTGTGTAAAACTGCCCAGCCTCTCTTAACTCAGAAAGGTGTTATTTAATACAAGTCTCATTCAGTAATTCAATTAAAAAGCATTATATTTTTGAAATTTGTCCAGGTCCCATATTCAACACTAAAAGTAGGAAGTCAAACCCATATGGCTTGAAAACCTTTCCAAATTGAGTGGAGAGGGACCTTTAAAAATGGGAGAGATTTGAGAAGTAGGTGGGGAGTTTTTGTTGGATTTTTAGTATAGAGCATTGGCATTTGTAGGAAAATTATTAGTTGAATAGTCTAGTAATGCTTATGATATTAATTGCAGTTCATAAGGAAAATTGTTTCTGCTTACAGTGAGTGCAGTTGCTTCCCTTTAATCCAAGCAGGTGACAGTTAAAATATGTAGCATCAAACAGGAAGCAGATGGGGGCTAATTTAAGTTCTGTTGATGATAAAAGGATGACTGACCAAGAAGCAGCTGGTTTCCCAGTTTGAACACAAATTCATACTATTGTATAAGGGAAGCCCCTGCCTTCTCAGCCAATCATCTGCTGTGTTTTCCTCCTCCTGTTACTTCCCATACCAGACTCACATCCCTTCATTTCAGTTAAACACTTTAATGTAAGCTCTTACAGAGGCAGGAGAGGCTTGGTCTGGTGTGTGTGTGTGTGTGTGTTACAGACACTGATGTTAACTTAGTTTTTTCAGTGTCTTGTGTTTGGGGAAGGGCAGATGTTTGTGGCAGTTTCTTCGCAGTCAGCTTGCACTGACTAGGTTGTCTTTGTCCTTCACAGCCAATAGACAGCACTCTCTCATATCTGCCAGCAAGGTGTACAGAATACTCAGGCTTCTTAGGTAACTAGGTCTGGTGTGTTCTTTGGTAAAAAAGAGACTTGGGCAATTCTGAGGCTTCCAGCTTGAGTCCCCCTTCAGCTTTGAGCATACTTACATCTCACAAATGCCTTTGAAACAGTTGCATCTGTTACAGTTCAAACCTTATGGGCAGTTAAGATAGACAAGAAAGCAAACAGAAGACTTAAAAAAGATATCCAGAGTCAAGACTTAAAAAAGATATCTAGAGTCATGACTACAAAGAAGATAAAGTCAGGGTTAAAGTTCTTAAAAACACTTCTATTAGTTTGTATTAATTATACATATAATGAGTTCTGTTATATTTTATACATGTACATAATGTATTTTTATTATAATCTCTGTCTTGATTACCATCCTTCTATTAGATCTTTTTTTTTCTAAGATATGTGCCACTAAGATTGGTTTTGTAATATAGTAGGTCAAGAAGAGCAGTTAGAGAAACATGACATCTCTATGTTTGTACTTGCACACACTGGCAGTTTATTAACCCATTTGACCTCCATGCCTACAAAACAAAAAGCCATAAATTAATAGTGGAGTTTGTTTAATTCTCTTTGCTTTGTATATAAGTTAGCACAAAACAATTTATTAGAAGTTTATTTTAAAAATAAATAAACCTTGTTTAAGTGTATACCTCAAGTAGGCTTCCTTAACGAATTCTCTACATCACGAAAGGAGCCATTATCTCTAGAGCACATGCTAAAGAATGCTAGACCATGGTGGACTGCACAGGTCAAGATGGAAGTACTAGAGGAAGGAGCTATCTCTCTTGATGATTAAAAGAAAAAGTGATCTCTGGGAAACCAGGGAGTCCAGAGGACGACTAAGATGCTCACTGCTGGGAGATGTTCATCAGTGAAAGCAGGGCTGGGCACGTGGCTGGCCACAGAGAGTGTTTATCTTGTTAGTGGCAGCCCTTGCCTCTGTTATGTTGTACCAGAGAGGGATTTAAATAGAACGCACTGACATTCTCTTCTCGGTCTTTGCAGAACCAGCATTCTAGGGGTGTTTATCAAATGAGCTAAGTAAAGAAGTGTTGGGGGCATTGGCACCTGAGGGTGCCTTTGGGATAGCTGCACTCAGACCAGGTGGACCTTATGCACTTAGTGCAGTATGTGACGAAGCACCTTTCCCGAATGGCATCCTCACTGCCACCACCTTCTAGGAAACGCTTAACATTCAACTCTACTTTAAACTGTTGTCTTGTCATTTAACGGGGAGCTTCCTGAAAGGTCGGGTGTGGAGGTCTGAGGACATTTTCAGGAGTCAGTTCTTTCCATCTACTTTTATATCTTGAAGTAAGTTTCCTTAGACCAGACAGAAATGATAAGACAATTCTTAGAACTGACCAGCAGTCTTCCCTCCCTGTCCAGGACCAACTTGCTTCTTATCCAAGTGAAGTTGTTCCAGGCATTTGTGTGTCACAGTGTTTGTGAATCCAGGAGGTAGAGATCTTTTGCTTGTTATGTTGTGAGTCAGGGTCATACACTATAGACCAGAGTGGATCACCCTCCCAGCAGTCCTCTGCTGCACCACCCAGCACTGGTGTTTCATCTGCACCCCATATCCAACTACAAACTGACATGGCGAACTGAGCCAGTGCTCCTTCTGTCGGAACATACTCAACTGTCTTCACGAGTTGGCCTACAACTACAGAATATTTGAGCTATTTAGTCGTGTCTCTTTGTTTGATAGTAGCTGTGACTTCTGGGCATAGTGCTCAGCTGCTTTGTGGAAGGACAGAGGAATGAAGTCAGAGGACAGGACTCCTCATGGTGGAACAAAGAAGGCGGGGGAGGGGAGGACTGCTGCCACTGTCACCTGCTTTTACAGGTGAATTAAGCATTAGAGAACTGAAGAAGTCCATTGAGACTCACGCCCGTCCAGGCCAGCCATGGGTCTGTCTTGCTCTCAGATTCTTTTCAGTAACCTACCAGAGTCTTGAGTAAGGTGTGAGTAATTTGTTATCAGTGATATGTCTGTGTTCATGATAAGTTATTGTTACATTATAAGGCATTGTTTCCCTTAATTTCCTTTTAAGCTGCTCAGAAACACCTGAAAGGTTTGGGCAATCCTAGATAGTAACCTCAAGAAACAAAAAATGAACCATCACAATATAAGAATTGAGTTTGTGTGCCAGATGTTGGGAACGAAGAATAAAATGTTTGAAAACAGCAGACTTCATGGAGGGAGGTTTTTAAATTTGTTTTCAACAAATCGTCCCCCCTCCAGCATCTTAGCATTTTAAATGTGATGGTAGGTGAGGGAGAACAGAACCGAGTCTCATAAATCATGAGACTAATTGAACATAAACTCACACCATTTTCAGTTTGGAAGTGCTAAGGGTGTCACTGTGCCTGGAACCTGGCCTCTCCACACAGGCTATACCAACATTCTTAAAGCCTAAGATGCTTTTCACGTTGGAGACAACAGTCTGTTCTTTTTAATTACTAAAGGGGGGGGGGATGGAGGGGATTGCAGATACGTGGAGTAGGGCAGAACAATTTTTAGGGCATTGGTTGTCTCCTTCCACAATGTAGGATTCAGGGATCAAACTCAGGGCATTAGGCTTGAAGACTCTTTTTGCTCACTAGCCATCTCACCCAGCAGTTCTGTGGCAGAACTAACTCTTTCATTCCTCTGCATGTCATAAGCGCAGTAAGGAGGAGCCTACCATCTCCGGCTCCTGCCCATGCCTTACAGGTCCTCTGCCTTTTCAGTACTCATCCGTCACACGGACAAACCACCTTTACCACCAGATGTGTTACTAACAAGAGGTCTGTATATTAACATGCAGACACCTACATATATTTAAACTTCAACGATGAAAAATAACTAGCTGTTTTCCAGGGACCTAACTTTTGTAGGGATGAAGATGGTCTCAGTGAAAGAAGCTTGTAGTTGGATTTTGGTCATTTACGATTCTGACTATTGTAATATTGATTGCAGAATTTAAATAAGTTAGTTTTCTTGGTAATAAAAGTCACAGAAAGTAGAGATGAGCATGGTGGTGCCAAACTGGCGATTCTAATTCTTAGGAGATAGAAGCAGGTTCAGGAATTCCAAGGCCAGGATGGTCTCAAAAAGTTAAACAAAATAAATGCATAAACACATCTTGATGTAGTCTCTTAATATGCTTGGAATTGTTAGCATTTTTATTTTTACATTTATAGTATGCTTCATGTTTTCTAACCCTGCTCAGAGGATCTCAGTGACATACCTATTCTCATGTGGCATGAGAATATAGTACCTGGCTCAGACCCACATACAATGAGCTAACTGGTACAGACTAATTCATGTTTTAAACTATATTGCCAAACAAAGAGTGTGTATACGGGGCAGGGGTAGAGGGGAGAGTGAATGAGTTTTAAGAAGTAAGAGTGTACTACTAGTTGTCAGACTGTGTAGAGCTGTGTGACTTGCCACTGGCCAGATTCATCCTAAGGGATGGTTCGTCTGACCCTTTGGTCATTCTCCCTTTGCAGGTTATTCTGTAACAGGCTGGCCTCCGACTTGCCTCTGTCTGTCTCCCAAGTGCTAGATCCAAAGACATGCACCATCCCGGGAGAGAAGAGGGGAGTGGTGGGGGTGGGGGTGGAGGGGAGACTTTTTCCTATATTATCCTCTTCTTCCCCCTCAGTCCCTCTCAGACCCTACTCATCTCCCTACCCACCCAAGTTCATTGTCTTTTTTTTTCTCATAAGAAGGAAAAAAAAATCAAAACTAAGGAGAATCAATAAGAAAAATGACAAAACAAAAAAGTACATGCAAGGAAAAAAATGTAGGGTCCTCCTTGTGCCGGCCAAACACTCCTGTGCATGGGGCCTGCCCTGGAGAGTGGTTGATACACATGGTGACATTCCATAATCTCGTACTCATAATTCATGACTATAATACTCGCCTTTTCAAAGATGACACATTGCAAGCCTACAGTGTTAAAGTCAGAGGTCAACTATAAGAAAAACTGCAGTGGTGAGCTCCCAGGGCTCCTGGCGAGACCTAGGTGGATGAAGGCCCTTTGCCTTGTCCTCTCCCTTTCCCTTATCTCAGCCTAAGGAGTTTATAGCCCTGGGCTGTCTGGATCTGGCACAGTGTACCTGGTGTCTTGCTGGCCCTAGGGAAGCATCTTCCTACCTCCTGGGGTTGCTATGCCTGCCCTGAGAACTGCTTAAGGAAGGCTCCACGTCCTAGTGCTCCTTTTATATCCTAGTTTCGTTTTTCTCACAGGACGGTTGCTCACTGTAGGTCTTAAGAAAGAAGCCAAACTGGCTGGGAGGCATGGCCTTGGGGTGGGCACCGGAGAGTCTAAGGGAGTCATGTGGCTTGTTGGCCTTTGGGAACCTCAATGGAAATGGCACTGTGGAAACAGTTGTTTGCATAGAGCAGTGCTAAGGGAGCAAACAGCTCCAGGGAGAGGGGATCGGTGCACCAAAGGCCCACTGGCCTTAATATTAGTAGGAAACTCCCGACATCCCTGGCTTGGACACATGGGGGGCATCTTTTCTTTGGGATAGCTCTGGATCCAAATAGTTCTGTTAATATTGTATCAGCCAATGAGTTATTTTGGTATTTAATTGATTAGAGACAAAACTTTAGGAGTTTTGAGTGAAGGTAGTCCACAGTAGTGGCGAATGGTGCATTACAGAGAATTCACAGTTAATCAGTATACTTGGAATTTATTATGCTTTTTTTAATGGATATTATGGTACTAGGGTCCCAAAACAGGAAGACAAAAGAAGGAAGGAAGAAAGCAAAGAAAGAGAAACAAAGAGAAGTTGCCCAGTTCTTAGTAAGCAGGCTGTATCTGAAGCATTAATTCTTCCTCAGATTCTTCCAGATAGCAACATGTTTGGGATAAGGTTCGAGACGGGTCATTTTGTCCATAAAGTATTGTTTCAATCTTGGAAAGCATCATTGTTCTTACCTCTGAATTTATATTAGTCAAGTGTAACTTTGTAAATAATTTGGGGTGCACATACTTCTGGCATATACGTGTGAGCAGCATAGATGGACCCATAACTCTAACTCTGAAAAAGTTGGCTTTCATCTTTTAAACTTACTCAAAACCTTAAAATTGATCCAAGCCTTTCCGCTGTGGTTGCTTTTATACCCAATTCAAGTTCTTTGTTGGAGGAAAATAGGTCCTAATGTGCTACTTGATTTAGATTTTTATTTTGTTTTTGTTTTTTAATTCTTGTAGCCAAATAGATAAGGTAGTTAATTACGTTTTAATGCTTTGTGTTTATACAACCATTTTAGATTAGGGGAAAAATGGTATGGCCTGTAAAATAGACAAAGATTTTCATTAGGAAACAGCAGAATCACTTTAGCTGCAAATGAGATTGCTCTTAATATCCTTCTGCGGTGGGACCCTGTGTGTGCCAAGAGCAACAAAAAGTTTTATTGTGAATAACCAATTAAGTGGCATTGAGGCTGGAGAGATTGCTCAGTGGTTGGGGGCATTTGATGCTCTGACGGGACCTGGGTTCAGTCCCCAGCACACACGGCATCCCATCAGCTAGGTCCACCTTTCTGGCCTCTGTGGGCACCAGGCACTGACATCTACACAGATGTTCTACAGGCAAGACACCCATATACATAAACAGTTTTAATAGACATGTTGGGAAGGATGAGTAGGGGATTGATGGTCGACTGCTGTGAACTTAGCAGTACTTGGTCTCTAGCTCCCTGAGGGTTAAGGGCTCTAGGGATACCTGCATGGTGGAAGGAAGTGGAATTAATCCCAGGAGACCAAGCTTCCTTTTGAAACAGTTGTAAGCCTGTAGATCACTTTAAAGATACTAACAATGGCAAGATAGGGGAGACCAAGATTTTAGCTCTGTCTTCTGTGGGGACCTTATTAAACTAGGGTTACCACTCTATAGAGTTGGCCTTGTGGCATTTTGTGGCATTTAGGTCAGAGCCTATAGAATCTCAAGCAGTTCCTTCTTTCTCCAGGTTAACAGAAGTTATAGAAGGACAGTAAGTACCTGGTGGTTGGGCTAAAGGGAAAGGTTCATGACTTGCTATGTCCTACACAGCTTGAGTCCCAGAACCCTGCCAAGGGGCCACAAGGGAGTAAAGAAAGGACATATATGGGGACATATATGGACACAAGCAATGACTCTGGGATCAGGTGAGGTTCTCTAATTTTATCATTACCAGAACCTGAAACTTCAGTGTACAGATTAGGTATAGCACAGGGCAAAGGGTTAATTAGTCTGGTAGGGGGTCTCTGATAGACTGTAACCACTGATCCAAACACACATGTGCTCGCTGTGCTGTCTCTCCCCCCATCTACCCCCCTCCCCCTCTCCCCCTTCCCCCCCTCTCCCTCCCTCCCTCCCTAGATTATGAAACCACAGTTGCTAGTCTTTGCACTCACTGATAAGTGTTGGTTCATAAAGATTCATTCTTAGACTTCCAAGAAAAGTGTTGCCATTCCTCTCTTGCCTGGCCCTTATGGGTAATGGCTTTGCCAATTTCCCGATATTGGAGTCCTTGACAGGCAGTGCCTGTGTCAGTATTCATTTGCTCAGGATCTCACTAACTCAGGGCTTCCTCAGGGTCCTTCACCCCCCTTTCCTATTATGAATCTTCACACTTAACTGAGGGCAGGTTCACTCAGTCTCCACACTAAGATGGTCAGGAGGAACATAACAGCCACTGCATACCAACAAAAACAAAAGGAATGTTCTACAGGTTAAAGGGAATCAGGCCCCAAAGCTCACCAAGTATTGTTTTTTTGTAATGTTAGCAATGGTCTGATGGTGAGCCTTTTGTGTTTTTAGAAGTGCCAACACAATTGGATCATGCTACCATTATTGAGACCAACCAGGAGATGGACCCAAATCAGTTCCCAACTCTGGTTTTACTTGAAGGAGCTCTTGTCATACACATATATTGCTAAATCCATGTGATGTATTAAATCATACTTAATTTGCAGGGCTATAGCCCACTCTGAATAATTGATTGAAGCCCATTTGGAACTCCGGGTGATTAGAATAGTACCCCTCAAAACAAAGGGAATTGTTAAGTAGGTATAAACGAGTTGTGACCAAGCTGCTGGGTTAAAAAGTTCAGTAAGCTTTTTCCATGACTAGTTTTACCTGTATGGATATGATTGATTATCAGCCATCTCAGAACTGCTGAGTTCCTTAATCCCATGTCTCTTCAAACCTGAAATCAGGCTCTTCTCTGGACCCAAGTGGCTATTCCACACCTTCTCAGAAGATACAAGCAAATCCTTTCTTTCCCATTAGCACAGGACAAGTTAGCACTTGACCCCATTAGTGGGTCAAGGCGTCTTCTAGCACATCTTTCCAGTTGCACATTAGGGCTCACTCTCCTGTTCTGTAGCAGTGAGGCTGTCTTTTGTACAGTTTAAATCTTTTATTGTAATAAGGCCTTGTTTAGAGAATTCTTCTAGAGAAAGGCTTTGCCGTTCCTCTGGAGCCTGACCCATATGGGTAATGACTTTGCCAGTTTCCAATGGGCTAATTGGTCTTGGAGTCCTCAACAGGTCATGCCCAAATCAAAATACACATCCACCCAGGACTTTACTCAGACAGGGTTTCCTCCACTCCAAACAGAACTTTGCTGTATGGCGTTTTAAGAAGCCTTGAGTTGCATCCACAACTGTAGTGCCTCTAGAGTAATACTGATGGTCAGTATTTGAGGAAAAGCATCATTTTCATCATTGCTACCTCAGATACACTCCTTCATTTATCAACTAACATGTCTTTCCTCTCCTGAAGGAGTCTTGTGGACATTCTGATACAGGCTGCCAAAGACAAAGATATCAAAAATACACTAAACACTCCCAGAATTAAATCTATAATGTATGTCAGGGGAATAAAAACACAAGGGTTGCAGTTCAGCTGTGAGGACGTGGAAACAAGCCTGGGGAAGCCCGTCAAACAGGAAGTTTGTGATGAATGACTTAGTCGAGTTGGAACCATTCATGATGGCTTAAAAATTCCTGTTTATATATTCCTTACTTCCTATAACAAAGTAGCCGGTTTTATTTCCTTCAGTTTGTGTCAAGGGGATACCCAGGCCCTTTCATGCATACATACTACCCCACTCTACCCTGTGTAGTCCTCTGATAGCCATTGACAGGTGTTAAGAGCCAGTAGTCATTGAGACCCTGACTGGCTCATTCCAGGACTACCACCTTTGGTTCTGCCTCATCAGCCATTTCCCAGATGCCTGAGCAGCATCTCAGGGAAGCAGCAGGAGGCTTCCCGTGCTACCCCTGAGTACCCTGCCTCTTCTTTTTGCTGTTATTTTGCATGACAACTGAATCTCCCCCATCCTGTGTTCAGTGGACAATTACTTTAGAGGAATTTTCTTTACTCTGGAATGATTTGAATAAGATGAAGCACTTTAGAGCAAAATGTGAATCCACAGCAGTTTGGTAATCTAGCTTGTCAGATGGCCTAGAGAGAGGGTCTTGTCTTAGAGAGAGTGTAGACAGATAGATTGCTGTGTGCTAGAACTTTTAGGACAGCTTTGGGATCACCAGAAAAGTGTCAAGACTTTAGTGTAGACGGATTATGGTTTAGAGGTATTCAGGTGAGCATAGGGCTCGGAAATGAAACCATCTTTATGGAAAAAGGCATGGATTAACTGTCCATAGCAAGTCTTCTATTACAACATGTTTTTGAGTCAGATTTTATGTACACTATTAACAATTTATGTCTCTAAACACACAAACTGTTAAGTAAATGTCACATGATTCCTTCTTACAAGAACACTGGACACTAGTCATTTTTATTAGTAGCTTGAACTCTGTTGAATAGTGGGTTTTGCTACTTTGAGTCTTTAGTGCGTTTTTACATGGATGTGTAAAAAGGAAGCACAAGGAGGGACCGATACTTGCTAGATGTCTGCAACAACTGTGCACAATTAGAAAGTTCAGAAATGTGGGGAAATACTTTAGGAAATGTTCCAGTCTTTGAACATGAGGTTCTTGTGTTGGTTATTGACACCACCTATGCAGTCCTGTGGCAAGTCTCAGCAGATGAAGCTCTCTGGAGACCATTTCATTTTCTTTGTGAGTCCTCGTAGCCTCTTTACATAGGCTTTGCCTGGGATGATGCACACCTGAAACTCAGTGTAGCTGCTATGGTTTTTTTGTCATAAAGAACCCACTAGAAAGCAAGTCCTATTGTGTAAATTTATTAGCCATTAAGGCAAACTCTGGGTTTTATATAGTAAGTGGAATTATTTCTTCTCCCCCAGTGTATACTCATGTAACTCCAGTGTGTTGTTTTGATTCTTGATACAAGTGAATATAAAGAGTTAGTTTTTGTCAGCTTTGCAGCAGTGTTGTAGGTAATCACAAAACCTTGCCTGAGTTCTAGCTAAATGGGGGGAGGGGCTTCTTTCTGCTCTAGTTTCCCCCTCTCTAAAGTGAGGCCAGTGACATCTGTCTGCATGTAGACTTCCCCATACGGTGAGAAGAGATGTAGCCACAACAGTACGCTAGAAAGGAAAAGCTGTAAGGTACAAAGGCCAGGGTTTCATAAGCAAGGTGCATTCAGCATAAATTGCTACCTCGTGGTTATTACTGTTTGAAAAGAAAGACCAAGGGTATACTTAAAATAGAAAAGTAGAAAGAAATATGAAATGTAGAAAGACCTAGGCCAGCAGGAAGTGGCCTTTGCACAGCTGAGAAACAAGCTCAAGTGCTCAAGTGTGGCTGAAGTCATACCCCAGGGTTCTGAGAGCCAGGGGCCTGGAAATCAGGATGAAGAGAGATGTCTAGGAAGCACCAGATCCACCAGGTGACAGGAACTGAAACTAGTAAGCAGGGGACAGGGCAGTTTTTTTCAACAGACTTTGGGGGTAGTAAGAGGCATGTTTGACTGACTTATGATGAGTTCCTCACCTGATTTTTGTTGGAGATTCAGCATTCCTAGAAGTCTACTATGATGGATGAGTGGTTTCCAATGTTTTGTTTGGTTTTTTACATCTCAAGCCCTTTTTTGATAGGGCTTTAAGTTGTTTATGCAGTTCAGATATATATAGTGTGTGTTCTATAGCACATTGTTGGACATAGATTTTTTATGTGTGTGATTTAAAACTTAAAAGTAAATACAGATTTATAGATTCTGTACTTCAGTGACTGCCTGATGATTGGTTTTGAATGGGAGGATAAAAACATCTTGGTTGGGAGGACAAGGAGCAAAATGATCCTGTCCCATGTCTCAAGGGCTCTCCTCCTTCCTCCTAGTGCCTGGCATTTCCCACCCTGGGACAGTACAGTAGATCTCAGTCAAAACCGACCCAGTGGAGATGCCCAGCTACGTTCATTGAAGCAGCTCTGTTCTGGCCAGCAAGGACTGTAGGAAGCTGACTGTAGTGTGTTGAGAACCATCAGACCCTTCCTCGACACCAGCTGCTCTTTCCCGTAAATAACATGGATGCCTTGTACTAGCTGGAACACTGAATCCGGTTATATATATTATATACATGTACAAAACATACTATTCTAAAGATGCTGGTGTCCTGGTAGTGTTATTAACTAACTTCATTCCTATTAATGGAGACAGGCGTTTTTACACCTGCTGCCTTGTTAGTATGGTGGACTGTCCTTGACATAGAAGCTGAGGAGGAAGTTGACAGCTCCTAGACAGCTCTGGGAGGGTCATTTCTCTGTGTGTCAAATGACTCCTTTCACAGAACCTCTGGAGGGTAGCCTATGTCCTTGCTCCTTCCTACTTCCTTTTCTGCTTTCTGTACCATGAGCTGTCTTAATTTGGAACGTGAATGGATGCCTAAGAGATAGACACTGAAACATCACATCTTCCCTGTAATGTTTTGGGGTGTCAGTCAACAAAGTTTTACTGAACTCATCTGTGTAGAACACCTTTTAGAGGCTTTGAGGTTAGAAACTTAAGTTTAATCTTGGGTTAAGGAACTCGGAGTCTGGTCTATAGGGGGCATGGAGTAGAATACTCAGGAGCAGGACAAGTTGACCCTCAGAGTACACCAGGTTTGTGTCTACCGTACTGGCAGAACTGGTTTGTGTCAGGCTTCCTTAGAATGTGCTTGCAGTGTTCAGCCATTCGGTAGCATTAGGAATGTGTGAGGCTTCACTGGCCCAGAAAGCCAGCAGGGAAATGTGCCTGGTTCAGAGGAGATGGCTGCCTTAGCTCTTCTCTAATGGTGTCATACAGGCACAGGCTTTGGGTAAGTGTGTAGCACTTGGTCGTCTATTTCCTCACAGAATGCTTGTTGGGATAGAATGTTGAGAGTATAAATTCTCAGAGCTCTATCAGTTGTAGGCAGCTCCCAGCAGAGAATTGTGGACATTAGCACCTCAAGCCTGCTCCTCTTTAGTGTCCCACTGGCTGCATGAAAAACAGGAATTTATGTAACAAGCCCTGCACAGCAAACGTTTTCCTGTTGTGGGGGTGGGTGGTTAATTGTTGGCAAAGTTAGTAGACAGCTCTATTACTCAGAGTGACCTGAAATGTCCTCAGAAAAATATGTAGTGTGATATTTTGATAAGTAAAGGATTGCTATGGCCAAGGGAAAAAAAAAAAAAAAAACACTAACAATAAGCAGAAGTCCAAGCATTTAGTGGATACTAGCCCCAAAGTTAGCGAACTATTTTTAAACTTTTTAGGAGTCTTCGTTACTATGTCTTCTTCGGACCTGCTGAAAATGCCCCTCCCCCATATGTGCAGAACCACCCCGCTTATAGAGCTGTACCCCTTCCCCTGTTAGTTTCAGGCCGCCAGGAAGCTGATCTCTGGAAGGATCTCCTCCCCGTACTCTATTATTAACGAAATGCAACAGGACAGGAGTCAAACTTCCTTTCTTCTAGAGGTTTTATCAGAGCTTATCTGTGTGCCTATTACGTTTAAAGAACAAAATTGTCATGATGGAATATTGTGCAAATGCCCAGACTCCCAGCATGTAGGTGGCTTTGGAGAATGCAGTTACAGGGCTGGCTGCTTTCCAGGCCTGCCCAGGCAGGCTGCTGCTTTTAAGGAGGAATTGGGAGGTTTGATCACTGATGTTGGTGGACACCATAGCCAAAGCTATAGTTCTGGGTGATGGAGTGGGGGTGGGGTGACAGGGAGGTGGCGATAAGGAATGGTTTTGAAAATACACGAGATTGAGATACAACATGAAAGAAATGTATTCCTTAGCCTTTGGGGAAATGTTTGGAGTTTAAGAGCTGCCCCCTCATAACAGGCCTAGAGCTGAGATAGATCATAAGTGGAAGAACAGAATGAAGCCTCAGGAGAGACTACCACTGCCACATACCCACATACCTGCCTGGCATTCAACCAGAAAGCTCCTGTTGGGCCATGCCTGATCCACCCTCACCATGCACCCTGGCAGCATGCACCCTGGCAGAAGGACTTAACACATAGCTGTGTGTTGCAATCCTTGGGTGGAATGTAGTGCAGATACATTTTGAAATATGGGTTTCTGAGCTCTCTTAGGCCTCTGTCTGCCTTTTGTCTCTTTTTAGAAAGTGAGATTACCACTACACTTGTTTTGTTTTCCACCTCTTGTTGAAAAAAAGCACAAATATACTCAGGGTCCTAGAGAAGTCTGACCCTGTGTATTGTTCTGATCTGTTACAATGTTGGCACTGTGAGCACCTTCAGTCCCTGTCAACAACATGAGGATGTGGGCATTGTGGCTGCCTCCTTGGGTGACCACAAATCTAGTTAGAGTTGTTTTGTGGTCCAAGAGGGGTCACAGAGTATTTGGGCAACTAAGGCTTATACTAGGTTGGCAGAGCCAAAAAGTCAAGAAGCCAGGTGTATAGCTCTGCTCTGAAGATCGTGAGATATCCAGAATACTGTCCCTGGACTTGGCATTAGGCCCCTTCAAAGCTGCCAGGTGAGTATGTAGCAGCTGTACTGGGGCAGAAAGCCTAAGTGTTCTTCACATTCCCAGATTTGTGCCACAGGATCCCCCAAACGTCAGAAGTCACAGTGGGGTTTCCTTGTCTTCATCTGAGGACTAAGAGACAGACCTATATTCTCCCATGTATTTGCAATTTGCACACATTTACAGTGGTTTTGTTGTAATATCCTGTCTGCGCGTCCATTGAGTAGGTGCAGAAGGGCTTCAGTTAGGGGAGCTTTCTTCACCCCAGTCTCCCCTCTAGTTACTGCTCTGGACAGGATACTCTCTACAGTGTCCTGAAGTTAGTCGTTTGGTTAGAGCAGAGATGTTCTCACATTTGAATATTGCATTTGATGGCAAGTTAACTTTCTCAAGAAAATAGCTTTTTTTATATTTATTTTTACTTGCCTGATACAAAGACTCTGATGGTGTAAATGAATTTAGGTCTTAACTTTGGGAGGAATCTGTCTATCTACACACCTACCTATCTACCTGTTTACTTATTTATTTTGGGGGTGAGTTAGATAGTTCAAACTAGCCTCAGACTCACTTAAAGTCCTCCTGCCTTTTCTTCCCGTGAGCAGTGAGGTTTATACGTGGATATTGTGTGTTGTTTTTGGTTTTTGTTCCTGAGTAGGGATAGATCCTGCTTCATCTCCCTTTCTGTTGTGCTATGGGCCCAGTGACAGAGAATGTCACTTTGTAGAAATGGTGTTTATTTCACCTGGAAAATATTGGGAAGCACTTTGTTTTTGAGTCAGGGCCAAAAACTTTATAAAAGAAATATATGGAAAATCAATATGTGTGTATGCGTGTATAAAAGAGAATGCAAACGATTGAGCTTATTTAATTAGAGAAATAAGTGCTTTTTTTTTTTTAGATGTTATTTTTCCTACATCAATTTGAGATCTTTTATAGTGTGTTTATTACTACTGTTGAGAGCCAACGAGGTAGCTTTTGTTGCTGCACAAGTTTGATCCTTGGAACCCAAGTAAAGGTAGAAGATGAAAAGAGACTCCAAAAGTAGTTGTCTTCTGACCTCCACACAAATTAAGAGCTAGCTGTTAAACTGTTCAGAGTGAACACTGTGCGTGCGTGTGTGTGTGTGTGTGTGTGTGTGTGTGTGTATGTGTATGTGTATGTGTATGTGTGTGTATGATCCATATTAAGCAGTAAGTTTTCCAGGGAGGAAGTGCTACACTTCTAACATACTGTTTTGCTTTACAGAATTCAATTCGCCATAATCTGTCCCTACACAGCAAGTTTATTCGAGTACAAAATGAAGGAACTGGAAAAAGTTCTTGGTGGATGCTCAATCCAGAGGGAGGCAAGAGTGGAAAATCACCCCGGAGAAGAGCTGCGTCCATGGACAACAACAGTAAATTTGCTAAGAGCCGAGGACGGGCTGCTAAGAAAAAAGCATCTCTCCAGTCCGGGCAGGAGGGTCCTGGAGACAGCCCTGGGTCTCAGTTTTCTAAGTGGCCTGCGAGCCCTGGGTCCCACAGCAATGATGACTTTGATAACTGGAGTACATTTCGTCCTCGAACCAGCTCAAATGCTAGCACCATCAGTGGGAGACTTTCCCCCATCATGACAGAACAGGACGATCTGGGAGACGGGGATGTGCATTCCCTGGTGTATCCACCCTCTGCTGCCAAGATGGCGTCTACGCTGCCCAGTCTGTCTGAGATCAGCAATCCAGAAAACATGGAGAACCTTCTGGATAATCTCAATCTTCTGTCCTCCCCAACAGCTTTAACTGTGTCAACCCAGTCCTCGCCCGGCAGCATGATGCAGCAGACACCATGCTATTCTTTTGCACCGCCAAACACCAGTCTAAATTCACCCAGCCCAAACTACTCAAAGTACACATATGGCCAACCCAGCATGAGCCCTTTGCCCCAGATGCCTATGCAGACACTGCAGGACAGCAAATCGAGTTATGGAGGATTGAACCAGTATAATTGTGCCCCAGGACTCCTGAAAGAGTTGCTGACTTCTGACTCTCCTCCTCACAATGATATTATGTCACCAGTTGATCCTGGAGTGGCCCAACCCAACAGTCGGGTCCTGGGCCAGAGTGTAATGATGGGCCCTAATTCAGTCATGCCAGCCTATGGCAGCCAGGCATCTCATAACAAAATGATGAACCCCAGTTCCCACACCCACCCTGGACATGCACAGCAAACGTCTTCAGTAAATGGCCGTGCCCTGCCCCATGTGGTGAACACCATGCCTCACACATCTGCCATGAACCGCTTGACCCCAGTGAAGACACCTTTACAAGTGCCTCTGTCCCACCCCATGCAGATGAGTGCCCTGGGCAGCTACTCCTCCGTGAGCAGCTGCAATGGCTATGGTAGGATGGGTGCCCTCCACCAGGAGAAGCTCCCAAGTGACTTGGATGGCATGTTTATTGAGCGCTTGGACTGTGACATGGAGTCCATCATTCGGAATGACCTCATGGATGGAGATACCTTGGATTTTAACTTTGATAATGTGTTGCCCAACCAAAGCTTCCCACACAGTGTCAAGACTACAACACACAGCTGGGTGTCAGGCTAGGTGTTAGTGAGCAGGTAAGTTTATTCACTCCAGTATCAAAAGGCCTTTTGAAAAAAGGACACAGTACCATGTGGCTTCCATGGTTAGACATTTAAAAAAAAAGAAACAACAACAAAAAAAACTTAATTAAAGACAGAGTCTTATATAACCAGCATCCCTACCACACCTGGCTTCCATGGTGCTCAGATCTAACCCAGGGCAGCATTCTGATAGAGCTACGCCCAGGGTTGTATGGGGCTTTATTCTAATGTCACCTGATTGTGCTTTGCCCGGAAGCACCTGTTACTATCCACTGACCACCCCTCCCTCCCTCCCTCCCTCAGTTTGCCTTTTGAGGTTAAAATAGAGAGCAGATTCCTTTAGCAGCTTTTAAGACTTTCCTTTCACTGTTGGATGGCTCTTAAATTAAATGAACACATTTGATACAAATCAGATGCCAAAGGTCTTTTTTTTATTCTCCCATTTTTTCCAGTAAAGAAAAGATTTACCCACTGAATTGAGCTGTTTGAGAAAACTGTAGCTTCCCCCACCCCCAACTTGATTAAGTACAATTGAATTGAAAATGACTATATTTTTATTGTGTGTGTTTTTCCCCCTTAGGCTACATTTTAAAAAGTCCTTCAGCTTGTCTGACAGCAGGAACTGAGGAGCAGTCCAAAGATGCCCTTCACCCCTCCTCTTAGTTTTCTTGATTTAAAAAAAAAATCCCTTTTTCCTTTCATCAGACTTGGCCGCAGAAGCCCTTTCCTGTGCAGGATGTTTGCCCAGCATTCGCAGGTTCTGTGCTCCTGTAGATAAGGACTGTGCCATTGGGAATCATTACAATGAAGTGCCAAAATCACGACACCATGGAATTGCAGAAAAGACTTTCAGATCCTGGAGTGCTTTCAAGTTTTGTATATATTCAGTAGATACAGAATTGTATTTGTGTGTGTGTTTTTTAATATCTACTTGGTCCAAGAAAAGTTTATACTCTTTTTGTAATACTGTGATGGTCTCATGTCTTGATAAACTTTGCTTTGTACTACCTGTGTTCTGCTAAAGTGATGAATCATGAACTGAGATCTCCATTCTGCTCCTCTGCTGAATGACTGAACCTGTTCATCTTGCCACAGAGTTCGTCTGAGAACCAAGTAGCCGGTGATCAATGTGCTAAATTGATGGACTTGTCAAACTTTGGGGCAGAATAAGATTAAGTGCCAGCTTTGTACAGGTCTTTTCTATTATTTTTGTTGTTGTTTATTTTGTTATTTGCAAATTTGTACAAACACCTTAAAATGGTTCTAATTTCCAGATGAATGACTTTTGATGTTATTGTTAGGACTCAACATTTTTTGGAATAGATACTGAAGTGTAATGTTTTCTTAAAACTAGAGTCTACTTTGTTACATTGTCTGCTTATAAATTTGTGAAATCAGAGGTATTTGGGGGCTGCATTCATAATTTTCATTTTGTATTTCTAACTGGATTAGTACTAATTTTATACGTGCTCAACTGGTTTGTACACTTTGGGATTATACCTGATGTTTCTGACTGACTAATCTTAAATCATTGTAATTAGTACTTGCATATTCAACGTTTCTGGCCATTTGGGCAGGAAAGTGATGTATAGTTACAGACACTCTGTTTTGTATGTAGATTTATGTGTGTATTTTAAAGAAATTTCACCTGCTTCTATTACCCTGTGAATTGTGTACAGTGCATAGCACCAAGTCTTCAGATAGATGTCCCATGCCATGTGTGTACAGCCCCTCTAGGAAGGCCTTGCCAGATGATACCCTGTGCCACACTGTCACAGTTCCCATGGGAAGCCTCTGTCTGTCGCTCAGGAAAGGGGAACTTTATCTAAGGTGATGTTCTTTGTCTACTTGAGGTTCGCCTCCTACTCCGAGCTCTATCTAGGCTTTTGTCCAGGATGGAGGTGGTGTTAATGCTGTGTCCTGAAGAATCACGTCGCTTCTCAGTCCCCACCCCTGTTCTCTTTGGCTCTGAACAGTGTAAATTTAAGGAGGAAGTTTGCAAATAGGACTTCAGTGATTTATGGGGTGCTTTGTGTTCTTAAGTACAGACAGTGGCAGAGTTAGTTAAATGTACATTTATTTTGAAATCGTTAGCTTTTAAGAATTTGAGAGTTTTTTTGTTTTTTGTTTTTTTCAACCTTGAGCAGGCTAATGTGTCTCAAACATTTATGCTTTTATACTTTCTGTTTACCTGAAATCCTACCAGGCCAGGATAATTGTTTTGCCTTCCATTCCGTCCATTGGCATTTCCGAGTCATATTGAATACCCGAGTCTCCCACAGTTTGAGGAGTAGATGTACCACACAGCATCCCTCTTTGCCTTTTTGAGAAGGCCTGGTTTCCATGTAGAAGCCCAAATTGCACTTGTTGTTTTAGTATGTTACTTATCTCTCCCTTTGGGGTGTTTGTGTGTGTGTGTGTGTGTGTTGGCAAGAATAAAAAGTCCCTGTTTTCACCATTGGCCAGCTTTGTCATAAGCTTTCCACCATGACTTTCACTATTTTAAACATGTATTGAGCCACTGCTCCTCTGACCACCTTTGTTTGGGCACTCCAAAACAGGACTTGTTTTAGAAATGAAGTCCTCCACGCAGAGTCTCCTACAAATGGAGTAGAATTTATTGGTGTGGAAGAACTCGGGTCCCCCTTTCCTCCTCAGTCTGCCATTTCTTACCATTGAAGAAAGAGCCTCTGCGTGTAATCATTCAACAGAGGCAGCGACAGCCCTGTCAGTTGAATGTCACTGAGTGACTTAGAGGTGTGTGGCTCTTCCTTCGGAAGCTGTAAGCTTCAACAGCAACCCCCATTTTTCTTGGTGTTAAGATCATAGTGTGAATCATGGGTAGTTGTCTGGGGCACAGCGAGGTCCAGGAAAGGCCTCTTACCTGTTTTGAAACAAACACCAAACATGCAACCTCTGAGAGTCCTTTTCTGTGAGAATGCTCACTCTGGTGTCTTACTGTACATGATTGCTCTATGAAGAGACTTCACCCGTGTAGCCCTCTTTGATTTAGTTCCTTTGGTTTGTCCTGTTGTTAAGAACATATTGTATTATAGAGCTATTTGGATATTTTAAATATAAAGATGTATTGTTTCCATAATATAGATGTATGGAATATATTTAGGTGATAGATGTACGACTTGGAAAGTTCTGCTTGGACAAACTGAGTCTAAGTTAATTAGCCAATATTATATCCTGGTGAGCAGTAAATCCTGGAACCTAACAGTAAGTGGATAAAGTCACTTAAAATGGAAACAGTTCCCCAAAGGTGTGCAATTTGAACTTGTTCAACTGCTTAATATATGGCTCCCCTTTAGCCCCCCAAAAACCTTCAAGTTCTTAGTTTCAGCTCTCAAAAGTTACTGATTTTAAGTGAAAAACTTCTCTGTGGTTTCAACTGGGGAGTGATTGTTCAGTATAGTGTGCATTGTGCTTTATGCAGACAAAACAGCCAGGCCCTGTGGCCACGGATAGACAGCCTTGTAAGTCCCATCAGGATAGAGTCCCACCCTCGCACACACTTCAACAGTGGAGTTGAGTGACAGTGCAGATGTCTTGTTCCTGTTCCAGTACTATCTGAGAAGTGCCTGATGATGATGATGATGATGATGATTTACTTACAGATACAAGAACAATCCTTACCATAAATTGTATAAAGCCATAAATGTACATAAATGATCTTTAAGTGGCTTGGTGTGTTTCTTTCCTAGTGTTCAAAAGTTCCTGAGCAAACATGTCTTTATTGAGCTATCAAACACTTGAGTTAGACTGTCAACCCCAGTGATGATGGTGTATTGGGCTCTGGCATTTTCTTTGGAAGAAAGAAGGAACCATGTCCATATGACCAACCTAATGTGAAGAAGTGCAGTCTAAAGTTAGCAGTCTAGAGAGCAGTAACAAGCCCTTGAGGGATATCAAGTGACCCATTCACAGTGATTGCATATCACATATCCCAACTATCGTAACATTACGATTCATAACAGTAAAATTAGTTATGAATTAACAAAAATAGCTTTGTGGTTGGGGGGCGTCACCACAACATGACAAACTGTATTCAAGAGTCTCAGCATTAGGAAGGTTGAGAACCACTGGTCTAGAGTCTGGTGTGATAGCATATACCTTTATTCCTAACACTTAGTAGTCAGAGATAGGTGGATCTCTCTGAGTTAGAGACCAGCCTGGTCTATGGTTCAGGATAGCCAGGACTTCATAGAGAGACCTTATCTCAAACAGTCTAGACTTTTTCATCCTTGGAATATCTGGATCCCCATTTAGGCCAGTAATTATAAGTATGAAACCTTGCTTTATTCCAGACTGAAGGCAAACTCCGGCAAGACAAAAGCAGGGTCAAGATTAGTGTAAACACAAGGTGATGTGGCTTTCCTGGGCCAGATGATCCCAAGTATACATTTTGTTCTAAGAGGATCTCAGTGGCTGCAGAGCAGAGAGATGTCTGTGTATTTGCTCTTGCCAAAAACTGCCAGAGAAACTAGGATTCTGTTATTACAGTTCTGTTTTAAAAGAAGGTTCTGCTTGTTTCCTACCAGAGAAGTAGATGAGTTAATGTAACAAAGAAATGGGGAATTCTAGTGTTTTATTGTTTAGATAGCAAAAGGTCAGTCAGCTTGTGGTACCCCCCCACCGCCATCTCTCATAACAGAACCTTTTCTTTGAAAATGTGGTATCCAAAAGCCCAGTATATATAACCCAAAATCAAACGACAAACTAAACCCTGAGGCTTGTGCACGGTTTTGAAACCTTTGATGGGGTCCAAATGCAGAACTCCTTGATTGGTTTATACTAACAGAACTCCTCAGAAACCTGACAGCTCCACTCCCTGAGTAGTCATTTCTTGATAAATGGCTGAAGATGCAAGATTGTCAACAGCATTTCGGGTCTGCTGTGGGCTAGAGATGACCATAGAGTCTGTCTATACCTGTGTACTTGAGTGCTGCGGACCGGGATTTCTTGCGGGGGGTGGGGGGGCCCTTGTTCCACGGGACTAGGGATTCTGGCCAAGTGGGCACGGGATTCGGCTTTGACAAAC
>NW_022196898.1:2813535-2842189 GCF_008632895.1 Mastomys coucha
GCCCAATCTTAACCATTTACAAATCATTACTTGGGGTACCTTTATGCCTAATTATGAGGCCTTGTTGATGATTGGAAAGACTGATCTGGAACAGGACTGAGTTAGGGGATACCAGCGACTGTCTGAAATCCAGGAGGCACAGATCTCCTTTTGAAGTCTTATTGCCTCTTATCCTTTATCAGGATTTTATCCCCGATTATTATGGATGTGACTGGAGTAGACCAGTGTGCGTGGGACTTGAGGTTGCATCTTAACTTGAGGACCAGCTACTCTGCAGTCTTGGTCTTGGCTGCTGTTTCTCCCTAGCTGAAGCAGCCTGTCAATGGTGGAACTGGTTGATTGGGTAGGAGGGCTGACCCCAGAGCTGTACTAAGAACAAGTCTCTGACTATATTGCACATACCGTCTGGTACACTAAACCTTACATCATTTAACAGTGCTCTGAACGAAACTCTGGACCTAGAACTGGGATGCAGTCGTTGTAGGAAGGTTGCATATACTAAGTCATGATGTAAGGGTAATAACAACTGCAACCTCTGGTTAGCGGTTTCCGTTTTCCCCCTGAACAACAAAAAATTACAAACAACCAACCACCTAAGCAAAAGAAGAAGGGCTTTGATGATAATGTGCATACCCAGGCTTAAGGTGCTTTCAAATTTACTGACTGGCTGAAGAAAGAAAGGGAAAAGGTAATCAGGAAACCAGGCATTAAAGGGACCCACCAAAATAAAAGCTGAAGGCCCAAGGGTCCTTTTAGTCCACAGGGTTGTGCATCTAGAGGGAGTTCGGTGAGGTGAATCCTACTGTGTAGACCATGCCGTGCTTGAGCCTCCTGACCACTGAGCTCACTGGTGGATGCCCCCATCTCTGGTGAGCTTTTACTTTATGTCAGCGGAGAGTGTTTGAGTGAAGAAGTTCACACTGAGAAGACATTCAAACCGCCCCCAAATGTTCCTCAGAAACTCGTACCAAAGACAGTTTCTAGCCGTTACCGTGTTCACCTGCCCCAGAAATAATGAATGTACTGGACACTGCCAACTGAAGGGATAGGTTCACGGCCTCCGCGAAGAAAGAGGGCACCTCTGCAACAGGCTTGTTATCCTCTGGTATTTGAGAGACATGTAACAACACAGGCTAGCTTAGAAGGCATGGTTCTGCTTCCGCCTCCTAGGTGTTGAGGTTACAGGCATGCCCCACTAGACCAGCACTTCGCTTTATGTATTTCCACAAGCTCCTGTCTTTAGACAGCAGCTTTCTGAATCCTCTGGAAAGTGTATGACATTACTCTGGAATTTTGTGGCTGAAATAAAGAGACAAGATTTTGGCTCACCAGCTTGAGGAGATTTCTATCATCCCGGCAAGGGAAGTATGGTGTAAGAATGGCTGATGATGCTGGTGTTCTCCCTCTTTCACATGTTCTGGATCCCCTACCATGACATGGCTCTGCCCAGGGCAGTCCTCTTCCTGCTACTCTAATGGCTCTCACAGCTACAGCAGAGAGGTTTGCTTCACTGAGCATAGTTGTTCGTTCGTGCCAGGCAAGAAGAGCTCCATATACTAAATTATATTCAAGCCTATTTGAAGTGATTGGAAATGCAGTCACATTAATGGAGATTTACCATCACTGTAAATAGATGCCGTATTGGGCTCCTAAGAGTTGCTGGAGTTTCTGTATTCTTGTTAATTTACTGAAATTTCTGCCTAAATAGGTTGACCCTAGATAAGCCGGCTCTTCAGAGTATATATTTCATGGAACCATTTCAAACCATTTTCCTAACTGGTGAATTGAGACAGAGGTCTTTTTGCACTTTAGTTCTTGATGGCAGATACTCCACAGGTGCCCGCTGCTCTGGAAAACACTTGGAGCCTCTGCATTAAAAAAGTGTGGTGCTTGGCTGGTGATTTCCTGCAGTGGTGATAGGTTACCTGCCTCAGGTTTGATGTGAAGATTGATGGGTGAGGTAATGTCTTCCCAAGGCTTCCTGTACCAGGAAGAAAAGACTGCATAGTTGTTTTCTTAGCTTAGGTCATAGTAGACTTTTGGGGATATTGTTTCTTTACGGGGCCCTTGGAATGCTCCCCACATTATAAGTGGGAAAGTTGACTGCTGTATTGGCTCATGTCTAGTATTTTCTGTGTTCTCATTTGCTGCCTCTATCTTGAGTGAGGGGTTGTGTAAACAGTTTGCCAGACCCATCCACCAGGACAGTTTAACTAACGGTCCTAACGGTCTTGGGCCTCTAGAAAGCACCTATTAGGAATTTTAAACCTATTACATCCCAGTTCTGAAGTAGGGGCATTTGTTTCCCCAAAAGGCTCCTCACCATGGGCCAGTACTGTAGGCCTGTGAGAGCCACTTAGGCTTCCGTAGCCTTGCCTTCATTTCAGTCTAGAGAAGACTCAGGATTCCCATTTCTGTGTGCTCTCTTCCAATAGTTCTTCAGTATGGTAGAGAACCAGGAGAAGAGAGACTGACCTTAGGGCTGTTGGAATCCATGCACCTTCCCAAGAACAGATGGCTAGACTTTTGAGAATTTTGCAAGCTAATTTTAAATACTCAAATTCTCTGCAACTTAGTTGTATGCACTTACTATCATTTCACCTGCAGTGCTGGCTGGGACAGGACTGAGGAGAGTTTAAGGGCCAGCCTGGGTTATAATGTGGTCCTGCCTCCACTGACAAAACAGAAAATCATTCCTACAGAACTTGGTTGACTTGATGGACTTTGCATTGAAGAGTATTGGTTATTTGTAAGTTCTCTCTTGTCTTTTGTGTTAGTGTCATGTAGTAAGCACATGAATGTGAGCATGCATGCCTGGTTCTACAGAGAAGATCATGAAGCCTTTACCTACACACCACTGACTGGGTGTGAAGGTACTGGAAGACCATTGGTTTGGGTGGGACAGATGTGGGTGAATGGGGATGAGGGCAGCAGTGCTATACAGAGTCCCACTGCACAGAAGTAGATACAGGTTAGACAGTGGTAAGGAAGGCCTCAAGACTGCATGTCATTGGCTTGTTAGATCTCAGAACCAACCAAAGGGTGGAGAATGTCCCTTCCGTGTACCAGAGCCTTTGGCTGGGGGAGAGACCTGTGTGAAACTGCAGAGCAGTGATGGGAAGGTACACAGTGCAGTAGCTAGTTGATAAGGCATTGAGAACTGCCTTATATGAAGGTGGAAGGGGGAGCCTTTCAAATTGGTATATGTGAAACGATGGCAGTTCGGTTGTTGAAACAGATGGTAAATAGGATTGTCTCTGCTTGCTGCAATTACTGTGTTAAATAATAACTGAGTTAACCCCCTTCACAATGCCCTGCACCTAGCAAGGTCTCCCCTCCAAAATTAGAATTGGTCAAACACTCTGGTTTGCCCAAGACAGGCTGTTGTCTATCTGTTCACCATAAAAACAAAACTCTCTTATTAACTGACCCTAGAACCCTCACAAACAGTGGGTTTAATGACACTCCACGGGGTGAAAGTCCCGCTGTACCCCTGCTGTGGATCAGAGGGTTCTTCAATAGACAGGTAGCCTGGTATTTCAATCTATGCTATGGTTTAAAAGCGTGTACACCTAAGTTCGCAAGTTTGAATCCTTGCCCTCTGTCATCATACTAGGAGTCAGGAGCTCTGAGAGCGGTTTAGATCATATTGATACAGTATGGGACCCTCACAGATGGGATCAAATTTAGTTTGACTTTATGAGACTTCCAGAGTTAGACCCTTCACACTGTCTTGAGACGTGGTGAGAAGGCACTGTCTGAGAGCCAAGAAATGGACCTTTAAGGGACAAAGAATTGGCTTGAACTTAATCTTGGACTTCTCAGCCTTTAAACATCACACATTTGTATCATTTTAACTCGTGTGTGTGTGTGTGTGTGTGTGTGTGTGTGTGTGTTTATCCTTCCACTACGTGGGTCCTAGGGATCAAACTCTGGCTGTCAAGCTTGGCAACAAGTGCCTTCATACTCTGGACCTTCTTAGCAATCCCAAGTTTGTATTTTTTTATAAGCTACCATGTAGCATTTTATTACAGCAGCTCAAGTAGACTGAGGCATCATGCCAAGGCTCTCCCAACTTCCCTTTGCATTTGCCTCCCTCCACCACATGCATCCATCCCAGCCATTACCTCTCAGGACTCTGTCCTTTCCATGTGCCAGAAGGTCTCTTAATCAAGAATGCTTTGCCTGGCTCCCCTAGTAGTCAAGGTCTTGTCCTTAAAAGGTACCGAGCCCTTGAAAGTAGCTAAACTGGTGAAGTGAATGAGTACAGGACCTCTTTTTTTTAAACACAAGGCTGTAGCTGCGTTTAACCCTGAACATGGAGCAAAGACTGTTCATAGGCAACCCAAGGAGACCTCAGGGCCAGGCCTGATGGACTCCCAGCGAGTCTGAGCAACTGCCAGTGCACTTGACCCTGAACATGGTCAAAGACATTTGTCTTTGGAGGACCAGTCAGTGTCTGCCAACATCCCTACAAATTAAACGCAGAACAAGAAACCAGGACTAATTTGACAGATCTGGAGCTGTAATTCACTTCATTCTACCAAGGGAAGGAGAGGGACAAAAGACCAGACAACCGAGGCGGCCATGCCTGGAAGGGATCTTTGCCTGTCTTGCAGCTAAGCTAACCACCTCCTTTGCCATATAGATTTGCATTAGCCTTGAAAACAGCCAGCCTTTCACTTAGCTCTCCTCTCTCAAATTGCCTTTCGCAGTGTCTGGGCAGTGAATGTCACTTCATCTGCTGCCTCTCAGAATTCATTTCTCAAAACAAAAACAAGAACAAAAACCAAGTTGTGCTGTCCCAGGCCAGTCAGAACCTCTGAAAGAGACAGGCGGCCATCCTTGTTTCCACAGTCTACCTGAGGAAGGCATGAGCGCTATTAGTTAAAGCTTTAATTTTTCTTCTTTTACATTTCTTTCATGTGTGTGCGTATATGTGTGTGTATGTGTGTGAGCGGGTGTGCGTGTGTGAGTGTGTATATATGTGTATGTATGTGTGTGTATGTGTATGTGTGTGAGCATGAGTGTGTGAGTGAGTGTGTGAGCATGTGTGTATGTGCATGTGAGCATGAGTGTATGTGTGTGTGTGAGAGTGTGTATATGTGTGTATGTGTGAGTGTGTGTGAGTGTGTGTGAGCGTGTTTGTGTGCATGTGAGTGTGTGTGTGTGTGTGTGTGTGTGTGTGTGTGTTTGTACCCACCATGAATACCATCTTACTTGCCTCTTCACCCTTACCTGCTGAGTCATCTAACTGGCCCCATATGTAGTTTTTGCCCAAGGTTTGTTGTATTAAAATGTTCTCATACTTCTTTCCAAGCAAGAGTAGATAAAAAAAAAATGTAGATTTTTATATTCTGATATTTTAAAAATATCTTGAGACATTTGGAAGTTCAAATACTTTTTTTTAATACCTTGAAATGAAGTGTTTGGGGTAAAGGAATTGTCTCCCCTTCATAAGTTTTGCCATCTTTAGAATCTCACCATTCCCACACAGACACCTAGGAGGAGGCAATTTTGAAGTTTCAATGAAGTATACCTGGAGTGGAAATTACCTTTTTTTCTTTTGTTTTGTTTTGATTTCTTTTTTTTTTTTTTTTTTTTTTTTTTTTTTTTTTTTTTGACAGGGTTTCTCTGTGTAGCCCTGGCTGTCCTGGAACTCACTCTATAGACCAGGCTGGCCTCGAACTCAAAAATCCACCTGCCTCCATCTCCCAAGTGCTGGGATTAAAGGAGTGCGCCACCACTGCCTGCCTGTCATTTATTCTTATAAACACATCCAAGACCTCAGGAGTTCTGGGAGATTTATGGATTAGATTTTAAGTCAATATTTAAGTTTCTAGTGCCTTCTGACTCATTCTGTTAAGAGCATAGATACTGTTTTCAAAACCCTGGACAGAGCCAGCCAGACGCACTCCACGTGTCCAGAAGCTCATATGATCATAAACTGTTTTGGGGGGCGGGGGCGGGATGATCACAACCTGAGCAATTGTCCTTGGCTTCTGTAAGGCAATCACATGATTACAAAATAGATGGCTATCAATAATTCTGTTATCACTAGGCCACCCGGGGGAGCAGAGAGAGGAAGAAGATGGAGGAAAACTCCCCTCTTGGAGCCCTCAGAAAATGGTCCAGGAGCAAATGACACGCTTTGTCATTTGTGAGTAACTCTAAAAAGACTCTGGGATGTTCCCAGGCAGCATATTCTCTTGTGCAATACTCTCACAGTCTGTGTCATCTTACTTTGTCCCACAGTTTCTCCAGGTCTAACCATCTTGCTGATACTGGATCTGAGTGTTGGGTAACTGGTATGAATTGCATGAATAAAAAGTCAGTCTGGTAGAGACAATGATACCAGAAGAGTATCATTGAAGAGTAGAACCTTTATTGCTCTTCCATAGCAAAAAAATAAAATAAAAATTATCTCAGCCTAGGGTCCCAAAGGTGCTATTCTGACCGCCATGGGTAAGCACTCTGAGATAAAGCAGTTGATTCTGCCCCCGGTGTTGAAACATAGGAAGAGAGCTGCAGCCTTGTTCGGGGAGACCCATCACTGTAGATTTCAGAGGAGTACCACAAAAATTGTATTATTTTCAAGCATGGCTGCCATTGGCCAACAAAAATGTAAGCATTGGAATTGGGCATTTCTCTTCAAAATATGCTGATGCTTTGTTTTTATATATCTAGTACAGTTCCAAGACTTGAGGAAAAGCTGTAATTGTAAACTGTGAAGAGGGCCTAGCAAGATGGCTCAGGGGCTCTAAAGCACTTGTGCCAAAAGACTAATGACTTGAATTAGATTTTCCAGAACCTACACAAAGGTAGAGAGAACTACAGAGTTGATCTCCATCTGTACAAGGACCTACACACGTACATAATAAACATACCCAATAACAGGAATAAAAATTCTTAAGTGAATGGACTGTTAAGAAAGGCTTTACTTCAAAAGCCTTTCTGCCTTTAGTGGCACTTTACATTTGTAATCCCTTCAGACTCTACACACACCCCTCATCTTCCCTCTGAATTGACAAGAGTAATTCAGACCAAAGCACCCTGAGCCACAGACAGCGAAACCCTGTCCCTGGGGTGAGGTGACTTTACTCTGGACTCTGAGGGACCTGGAAATGACAGAAAGTGATTCTCAGCAGGAGAGCTGCCAGCTGTGGCTGTGAGACTCAGAAGACATGGGAGGACTCAAAAAAATTGCAAACCTAAGGGTATCCCAAACCTGTGGGATCATGGTTTTGGATGGGGGCATGAGGGGACAGATATCTTTATGGTATCCCAGATTACTTTCATGAACACTGAAGTCTCTGATCCAGGTAGAAATTCTGTAGCTGTAATGTGTTTTGTCATCCACCCACCCATCCATCCATCTATCCATCTATCCACCCACATATCCATCCTTCCTTCCTTCCTTCCTTCCACCCACCCACCCATCCATCCATCCATCCATCCATCCATCCATCCACCCACATATCCATCCTTCCATCCATCTATCCAAGAATTAAGTTGACTTACATAGTGCCTGCTCTGATCCCCTATGCACTAAGCCAGGTAGATACGTTCTGTATTCTCATAGGGCTTGTGGGCATCCAGTTCACTTGGATAAGTGGTCTAGTTTATGTTATGAGGTAGTCAATTAAAATGGACTAATTGAACCAGGTGTGGTGAGAACGTATATAGTTGTAATCTCTGCACTCAGGAAGAAGACTAAGCAGGAAGATAGAGTTTGTGGCCAGCCTGGATTACAAAGACAATCCAAGTGCTCTCCCTAGCACTTGGATTGAGTAGATATTGAGCTCTTCCCTGGGTGATGGACAGCTTAGCCTCCAGCTTGTTGGGGGCATCCTTAGCCAGGCCTGGCAAAGTGTCAGCTCTCAAATGCTATCAATCAGTAGCCCAGATATCACCATGGAGCATCTTGAAAGATCTGAGCCTAAAGAGCAGACCTCGTGGGCCCACCTGAGCCAGGTGGCTCCGTGGCTGAGCTAAATATGCAAATCTGAGAATAGTAATAGGCCAGAACATCAAGAAGTTGGTTTCCATCAGAAATGAAGCCGTCCTTCCTTGTATGAACAAGGCAGCTTGTGTATGTGAGAGCTTTGGGGGGAATGTAGGCTGGGAGGAACCTCACCTGTGAAGCTCTGTGGTTTGGCTGCTGGTTGAGCCAGTGACCGAGACCCCTCCCTAACCCAGCCCAGTAAGGAGCTGTCCCAGAAATGCCAGGAACTCCATGATAATAACAGTTGACAGTTCGTCTGGGTGGTGTGGCAGGCTGAGCACCATTTCACACTAGGGAACATTCTCCATCACTGGAAGGTACCTTGATTTTCTATCTTGTTTGTAAAGTGTGTCCCATGGTAGGATATAAGTCAGTCTTTGTTGTAAAGTCAAAACCGGAGTCAATACAACCTGACCTTTTCTCATGACCCAGGGTCATCATTAGGAACACATGTGACTGAGCATTATGGTGTCCAACCCTGCCCTAGGAGCTGTTGAGGGGACCCTCCTGGACTCTGTTCTCTACGTTTCTCCCTCCTCCCTCCCTTCCTGTACCCTTTCTTTCTCCCCTTCTGCTCCGTCTCTCTTCTGTTCCTCTTCTACCTCTTCCTTGGTCCTTCCTTGGTACTCATTATTGTGGGAAAACTGCATGTGCATTTTATTCTAATGGTTAATATAGATTAACTGTACATACTAATTTATTTCACTGTAAGGTTTATTGTGAAACCTGTCCAACCTAAGCAAAGATGAAGTGAATATGAAGTATAATGAGAGGTTGGGGTGTAGCTCAGTGGTAGAGCATTTGCTTACATTCCAGAGGAACTGGCCTCAATCCCCAAGGCCTGCCCCATCACACACACACAGTATCATGTACACTCATCACAAAGGTTTGGTAATGATGAGTTTGTAGCATAAGTTGTTTTCTATCTATTCACATTTAGCACTAGATTATTTTGAAGAAAATATCATGTAATTTCCCTTGTAAGTACATACTCAAATGCATGAAGTAGTCTATGATATATAATGAGAAAAGTGCTTCAAAGTGTTAAAGTATGTTTACACACAAATTATATACAATCAAGTCTTCAAAATATAACATTGAGTCACTTGAACAACTGCAAATCAAGTTAGTTTATATTTTCCTTGCCCATTCTCTAGGCCCCTTTCCTGCATCTCCAGCTTCATCCTCGGCCTTCAGGACTTGACCTGACTGGGGGCATCAAGGGGATGACAGACACGTGGACAGAAAATCCGGGATTGGATGAATTGGACTTTCTAATGGAGAAGTTGCCGAACCTCAGCAGGCTTATTATGTTCTATTATTATAAATCACTTGCATACATATTGAACAGGGAGGCAGGGTTATTGTGTACAGCTTAACAGGAGGTGGGGTTATTACAAATTGCTAAACAAAGAGGCAGTGTCTGCAGAGAGCAGTCTTTAGACCATAATACAAGATGGGGGTGGCAGGGGAAGGTAGCTAAGATGCAAACTTTCTGCAAACACGATGGACATCTGGCCGTGGACCAGAGAGGGCTTTGCTGTCCCGCTGAGCTTCATGCCCTGGGGCCGAAAGCTCTGCCACACCCAAGGGTATAAAGCTTTGAAGTCCTCGCCCGTATCAATAACATACCTTTCCTCAGGGCTTCCTCACTCCTCCTGATTCCCCATCCATATGTTGTGTTTGCTGAGAGTCAAGTACTGATCCAATTTCAGCTTATTTCCCACTTGTATTTCCTGTTTTATAAAGTATCTTTTCAATATTTTGCCTATTCTTTAAGATTAAGTTGTCCTATATTAATTTTTTTTTTTTTTTTTTTTTTTTGAAACAGGGTTTCTCTGTGTAGCCCTCCTGTCCTGGAACTCTTTCTATAGACCAGGTTTGCCTAGAACTCAGAGATCTGCCAGCCTCTGCCTCTGGAGTGCTGGGACTAAAGGCCTGTACCACCTCTCCAAGGAGGCTTTTATTTGTTTGTTTGTTTTAAGAATAGAATAGATATTAGATGTTGAAATGTAAAGATAATAGAGATATATTATTTATATATTATACATATTCAGATACAGGTTTGCACATATTTTCTTTAAATATGCTATACTTTTTCTTTTTCTTTTTTTGTTTGTTTGGTTGGTTGGTTTTTGGTTTTTTGAGACAGAGTTTCTCTGTATAGCCCTGGCTGTCCTGGAACTCACTCTGTAGACCAGGCTGACCTTGAACTCAGAAATCCGCCTTCCCCTGCCTCCCAAGTGCTGGGATTAAAGACGTGTGCCACCACTACCCGGCCGCTATACTTTTTCTTGATGGTGTCTTTTGGTTTTTTGTTTTGTTGAGGCAGGATCTCCCTGTGCCTTCCCAGCTGCCCTTGAACTGATGATTATCCTGCCTCAGCCTTCTGAATGTTGGAATTACAGGCTCGTCCTACAACAGCTGCCTCCAGACCCAACTCTCTCAAGAACAGCTTAAAGTATTCTGAGATAGAGATGGTGGAAGCATTGGGATGTCATCATCCCTCCCATATATGATTGCCACAGCAATTGATCATGGTTGTCCCTTGAGAGCTATAAAATGGTGCCATTCTAACCCAATTGCTTCCTCTAGATTCGCTCATGAACCTTCTAGAAGCAGACTTCTCTGAAACAACAGTTTAGATCCCTGTGAACTCGCTGGATCTTTCATAGCTTCGGGAATCCAGGTGTTGTCAGTGTTCCTGCCCTACTTTGTTTTGTCTGTTTGTAGGTCTCTCTCACTCTTCCCTGTGGCTGGCCTGTGGTGTATACACCACCATGGGTTTTCCAGGTGCTAACAAGAACACTTCCAGAATCCACTCAGCATATCCTAAGAGGTGGCATCTGTATCTATGGGTCCTCATGGCTTTTATCCCAAGGTACTTTGGTCTACCTTTGATCTTTTGTGTGGGTTCCTTCCAGGTCACTGTCTCCAGTGTGGATTCCAAAAGAACCTCCTTTAACTTTTTACACTTGAAATAATTTTTTTCTACCATAAATGCCTTTCTCTGTGCAAAATTATAGGAATCCAGGATGAACACTCAAATAATAGGATGTTGATTATTCCCATTAAAGTTGAAAGAGAAGGGCCATCGTTGGA
The DNA here is from genome assembly GCF_008632895.1 of Mastomys coucha. NCBI lineage: Eukaryota > Metazoa > Chordata > Mammalia > Rodentia > Muridae > Mastomys > Mastomys coucha. The sequence goes on from NW_022196898.1 coordinate 2,824,643, forward strand.
GCATGAGTAATACCACATCTCTTGGCTTACTGAGTCGAGCCTAAAGCTTAAGCACACCATTTGCCCTCACAAAGTCACCATTTCCTCCTCCATAGAACAGGGGAGAAATAATAGAGGGCCACGACTTTGTGCCAAGAACAGTATTTCCCTATATAGACAAACTGAAGACAGCTCTGGTAGCTGATGGAAATCATAACGGCTTCCAAATGAATATGGGAGCACAACACCCTGGAGAACACGCCCTGCCTGCGGAGAGCGCCCAGTTTATGTCCTTCATGGCTTCATGGCTATTAAGAGGAAGTGATCTAAGTGACTCGATATGTGAAGGAGATTATTAGGCAGAATCCTTACAATTGGCCTTAATTCAGAAGACAGTGTTGAGGACTTGAAGAACCAATGAGCACCTGCTACTTAGCAACCCGTTTGCAGAGACATGTGCCTCCCCGCTAGTCTAAGACAGAGGGTTCATTCTCTTTTCTTTTTGATGAAGTGGAATGTGTGTATGTGTGTGTTCCTTCCTTCCTTCCTTCCTTCCTTCCTTCCTTCCTTCCTTCCTTCCTTCCTTCCTTTCTTTCTCCCTTGTGTGTGTGTGTGTGTGTGTGTGTGTGTGTGTGTGTGTGTGGTTTTTCAAGACAGGGTTTCTCTGTGTAGCCCTGGCTGTCCTGGAACTCACTCTGTAGACCAGGCTGGCCTCGAACTCAGAAATCCGCAGGTCCCTGCCTTCCAAGTGCTGGGATTAAAGGCGTGCGCCACCACTGCCCTGCTGTATGTGTGTTTCTTATATCACGCCTGTATTCCTTGATTCTCTTCCACAAGTGTCTCTTAACCATCCAGCCGTTTCTCTGCTTTTTCATATCTATTCAGGCATAACTTTACTTCCCTTAAACTTCCCTGAGGATCACTGCTGGCTTCCTGAAGGCATTGCTGGTTTTAGTAAACAGTGCCCACCTGCTCAGTTGTCCCAGCTGGAGATTTTGCTTACGTGGAGTGCTTCTGTGTCTCATTTGCAAGGACAGCCCCAACCTGGGCCTTTGCCCTATTTCAATTATCAATAAATATTTTTAAATTATTTATTATCTATTTATTTATTGTCCACACATACTGCAGCACACTTGTGGATGTCAGAAGACAACCTTGTGGAGTTGGTTCTTTCATAAGTGTCCTTGTTTGAAGTACAAATCACAGGCACCCTTATTATACACATCAGTCCCAAGCATGAAATTGATGGCAGTGGGATGCCAGGAAGAATGAGGATGCCAGCCATCAGGTTGTCTGGATGGCTTCCTGGATACTCCTAAATAAATAGGTTAGTTACTTTTATTATCCCTCTCTGATAGGGAGATCAAACCTGGGAAGGACAATCCTACGGTAATCCACACATGACTTCAGATAACTATGAAACATTGTTTTTTAACCTGGAATATATAAGTCTTATCAGCATATGTGAGTTTCAACCTTTGCAGAAGGTGGCTAGATATGAATGACCTGTTACAATATTCCAGAACCTTTTGACCCAGCCACAAGAAAAAACAAGCTTGGTGTCACACACTAGTAATCCCAGAATTTGGGAAGCTGAGGCAGGAGGACCTCAGTAAGGTAGAGGCATTCTTGGGCTACATATTAAGTTCTAGGTCTCAGAAGCATAGTGCAACCTTGTTTCCAATAACAAAATGCCTAGAAGCGTGGAAGTTGCCGCCTTCTGTGTGCTACACCTAACAGCAAACTGTGCAGTCAAGCCAGAAGATCAAGAAGGGAAAGTCTACTTGATTTGGCAAGCAAATAAAACAGCCCCCACTCTTCTAATAAGAATAAACTTAGCCTTAATCAGAGATATACCTGAACATAGCCAAATAGGCTATGTTTCCAATAGGAACTCCAAAATCAAATGAGGAAAGACAAATGAAGAGTTTCCAATTTATCTTTTTAGGATAAAAATAAAATTATTTTTGAATTATTCTCTTCAATATTCCTTTAAATAATCTAGCAATTTAAGAGCTAGTATAATTGATTGGAAATTTCAAAGTTTAAAATGTATACAAACATTAGTTTTCATTTATGGGAATCAACTATACTGTGATGTAGTATTAAGGGCAGTTCAACTGAAAGACCAGTCAGACATGATTCATACCTTCAAAAACTTCATATCCTGCCAGACAGTGGTGGCGCTCGCCTTTAATCCTAGCACTTGGGAGGCAGGAGCAGGTGGGTTTCTGAGTTTGAGGCCAGCCTGGTCTACAGAGTGAGTTCCAGGACAGCCAGGGCTACACAGAGAAACTCTGTCTTGAAAAACAACAACAACAACAAAAAAAAAACAAAAAACAAAAAAAAAACAAAAACAAAAAAAAACCCCTTCATATCCAGGACTAGGAATGGCACAAAGTGGAAGGCCATGGGGTCAATCCTTAGTTCTGCAAAAAGAAAAAAAGAAAAGAGAAATAAAAAGCTTTTAATTCAATTGAAGCCAACAAGGTAAACCTTAGATGGTCAGTAGTAGAATAATCCAAGCAACTGTTGATTCCTGTACCTGGGAGGAGAAAGACCACTGACTCAAGTCATGGCCAAAGTAACTAAAGCAAGCTTTGTTGATGTACATGGGCTGCCTCCCCCTAAGACAGGGTTCAGGAGGCCACTGTTGCTCATGGGGAAGATGGGGGGGGTAGCTCAGGAGTAGAAGGTTCCCAAGTGGGAGATGTGGCAGGTAAATAGTCAGGGTACAAAAGCAGAACATAAGCAGAACAAGTTGTTCATAAGAACCTCCTGAACAAAGATGTGGTTGCAAAGTGGTTGTCACAAGGTGGCCATGACAACATTTAGAAACAAAGGCATAGTTATCATTTCTTGGAACAGGTAGTGCAGGTGAGGCGTGGGGCAGTTTTCCCCAGTGATTAGTGTTACCATAATTCAGGTAGAGTCTTTCGTGCCCGCTGATCTTCTTTGGAAACCTTAGGGTTGCTGTTAGGAGCTGGCATTGTTGTCTGTCATGTAAAGGTTTTCATTTTCCATTAAACATGCTGTACTCGGCAGAGCCCTGAAACATTTTGAGGGCCATCTATTAAGTCTACATGATTTTAAATAGACCTTACTTGTTTTAGGCTTAACCTTGAAAATGTATACAGGAGGCTAAATGAATCTTATCGTTGTAAATAGATTAGATTTGTACTTGACGTAACTACAAGTATAGTTTTAAATAATTGAATAGTTTGATCACTTATAAGGTGACTACTAGCTTGCATGTCAATCATCTTTAACCATTTACAAGTTTTTATAAGATTAGGATTGTACAGTTTTATCCCTGTTAAGTTTAGCCTTAAACAATTATAATTCTTGAGTTGGAGCTCTTTTACTATTAAAACTTTTAAGTCATGGATACAGTCCTCAGGCAGACTGGCAACTTTACTTCCTTGGTCCTTGCTCCCATAGCACACTCTTGCAGAACATCACAGCTTCTCGTATGACTCAGTTTATCAAAATAGCCAAAGCTTAACAAAGTTAGGAAAGACAGGGAGGCCAGACACACATTCTTAGGTCAGCCTCTGCCAGCCTGGGTAATCCTTAGGTAAGGCAAGCCATTCCACGGGCTCCCTGCCAGGCTGCTGAGGTCATTGTCTTGCTTCATCAGAAGATAGGAATATCTCAGTTCCAGGCGTTGGGAGTTTGGTATTTAAATAGTTATGGCTCTAACTTTCATCAACCAGTGGTAAACTGGGTGTTTGGACTTTTAGTGCAGCCTTGAGCTTTTCTCAGTGTGAGCCTTTACATATAAAAGGTGTGTCTTAGGTTGACATATTTTAGTTAACAAAAACAGTTAGACAGAATTGGAACTACAGGGGTAAGAAAGCAAGATTAGAACATTCAGAGACTTTCCCAGAGTTATGGACTTTGATGGATTGGGTCTTTGTTTTTATTTTGGCTGGTAGGGTTATCTTTGCACTCTGTTTTATACACTGGATAGTAAGCTTACCTATCTGTAAATTTCTGATTATTAACTCTATGTTACATGTTTAAGTCAACTTTTTGTTGGCAGATTCTACAGATTTTTAACTATACCTAATAAACTTATAAATCTTGAGGTCCCGAAAGTTCACAAAAAATTGGGATAAATCTTGAGATAAAGTTTATATCTTGGCAAAACTTTTAGGCAGTAAATGAAACCAATGGTCTAATTTTTTTTTAAAGCTGCTCTGTCTGTTTTGTTGTTTTTTGTTTTGTTTTGTTTTGTTTTTCTGCCACACTGTCAGGTGTATCACCTGACTTAGGACAGAAACTTTCCAACTCCAGAGCCAGCTTTTTCAATACAACGGAACAGCACACAACAATCTTTCAACATGATCCATACCCAAAAGATATTTGAATCCCCGGTAGACTGAATGCGGTGACCAGAAAGCTCAGAGATGAGGCATTCTGAGCCCTGGCTATCAGAGTAACCACAGCAAGTGGAGGCAACAGATTTGGGCCTAGGTTGGGGGAGTGCATAAAGCTGCTGGGGGTTGGGACTGGGGCGGGGGTGGGGTGGGTAGAGGGGTGTCTTAATCAGGGTTTCTATTCCTGCACAAAATATCATGACCAAGAAGCAAGTTGGGGAGGAAAGGGTTTATTCAGCTTACACTTCCACATTGCTGTTCATCTCCAAAGGAAGTCAGGACTGGAACTCAAGCAGGTCAGGAAGCAGCAGCTGATGCAGAGGCCATGGAGGGATGTTCCTTACTGGCTTGCTTCCCCTGGCTTGCTCAGCCTGCTCTCTTACAGAACCCAGGACTACCAGCCAGGGGATGGCACCACCCACAATGGGCCCTACCCCCTTGATCACTGAGAAAATGCCTTACAGCTGGATCTCTTGGAGGCATTTCTTCAAGGGAGGCTTCTTTCTCTGTGATAATTCCAGCTTGTGTCAAGTTGACACACAAAACCAGCCAGTACAAGGGGTGCCCTCATTGCCCCAGACCATCAGTATGGGAGTGATGGCAGCTAGAGCTTGGTTCAGTTCCCAAGTCTGCCTGTGTGGTGGTTTGAATATGTTTGGACCAAAGGAGTGGCACTATTAGGAGGTGTGGCCTTGTTGGAGGGACTGTGTCACTGTGGGGGTGGGCTTTGAGACTCTCATCCTGGCTGCCTGGAAGACAGTTTTCTCTCCTGTTTGCCTTCAGATCAAGATGTAGACCTTTCAGCTCCTCTTCCGTACCATGCCTGCTAGCATGCTGCCATGCTCCCACCTTGATGATAAGGGACTGAACCTCTGAATTTGTAAGCCAGCCTCAATTAAATGTTGTCCTTTATAAGAGTTGCCTTAGGACCAGGCAGTGGTGGCGCACATCTTTAATCCCAGCACTTGGGAGGCAGAGGCAGAGGCAGGAGGATTTCTGAGTTCGAGGCCAGCCTGGTCTACAGAGTGAGTTCCAGGACAGCCAGGGCTACACAGAGAAACCCTGTCTGGAAAAACCAAACCAACCAAACAAACAAAAAAACCCCAAAAACAAAACAAAAATCAAAAAACAAAACAAAATAAAAAAGAGTTGCCTTGGTCATGCTGTCTCTTCAGAGCAATGGAGACCCAAACTAAGACAGTCTGTAACTGGAGAAGATTAATGGGAACACAGAAAAACATACAAGGGACAGAGACAGCAAAACATAAACCTGTAAATGGAACACAGGCTAGAGGGTTGTCCAGCTTACCAATCTTAGTCCTCAAGTCATTTGTCTTTTTCAGTCACTCCAAGATGGATTACACAAAGATATACAAGACACAGAGCAAAAATAACAACAGGGGCAATAACAACAACAGTTGGTGTCACTGAGACTTCCCAGTTTAACCAAGGATTTTTTTTAACAAATAGGAGGCCTCTTCTTAGTTGCCTCCCTGCACAACCCAGGCACCAGGAACCCACCAGAGGCTTCCTAAGTGTTGGGTTTTCCCTAGTTCAGTTAGGGCGGGGCTATCAGATTTTCATCTCTGCTCCCTGTGATAAAAGGGGACAACCCTTCTTTACAGAAAAATTCTATTGAATATATATTGTTATACCATGTGAGGCATTATTATTACCTGGTTATTGTTTTCATTTGAACATAAGGAGATATAATTGTATGTCAGGTTGACAGGGGATAGATTGTGCTCGATTGTCAACTTGACTGTATCTGGAATAGACCATAATCCAGAAATGGAGGACACATACTTTTGATAGGGATCTTGGGGCATAGTGGCAGTGCTTACAAAGATCTTGTGAAAGGAATTAAAGAAAGCCTTGGGTCCAGGTGTAGTAGTATATGCTTTTAATCCCAGAAAACAGGGACACTCAGATCTCTAAGAATGTACTAGAACAAGGGGGCCATGCTCCAACCACAGCAAGCAACAGAACTTGGTAGCTTCAGCTCCTTGGCTTTGGCTTTAGAGTCAGGAATAGAAGGGGTTACTGAGACAATTGATGCTGATTAGCTGGAGCTAAGAAATTAGTGGTGATTAAGAACAGACCAGCATCACTGAGGTGAAATATTCTGGGAAGTGTTTTTTGAAAGCACAAAGAAGCCATTTTCCAGAGATAGAAATTGTGCTGTCACCCAGATTTAGTAATATATAAGAGTCAACCAAGTGGTACTGGCTGAGAAGGCATGAAAGGGTCATGGACAGCAGCTAAGGCTTGGCACTATGAGAGGCCAAGAGAGGTGAAGGTACAGCCTCAAAGGCAGTTGAAGGCCCAGGACTAAGGGGGTCACACAAAGAAGTTGAGACTTGACATGATGAAGCCTAGTTGTAGTGGGAAACCCCCTACTAACAAGAAGTAGAAAAAGCCCAAGAGAAAGAAGTGAGTCAATAAAGATGAAAGGAGTTGGAGATCTCAAGAGTGATTTGACATCAGACATGGAGATGCAGAATTTGAAGTTTGCCCAGTTGGTTTTCTGTCTTGCTTTGGCCCAGGATTTCCTCATGACAGTGTTTTGGAATGGTAATATATATCCTGTGATGTTGGAAGTATGTGATCTGCTTTTTGACTTTGATTTTATAGGGGATTTCAGTTAAGAGATTGCATAAATCTCAGAAGAGACTTTGGACTTTTAAATACTGTTGAGACTATGGGGACTTTTGAAGGTGGATTAAATATATTTTGCATTATTCTATGGCTAGGCATGGCCCTCTTAGACTCACGTGCTTAAATAAGCCTATAGAGGCCAGGGAGTAGAATGTGGTGGTTTGAATATGCCTGGCCCATGGGAAGTGAAACTATTAGGAGATGTGGCCTTGTTGGAATGGGTGTGGCCATGTTGGAGGAAGTGTGTCACTATGCAGGTGGGCTTTGAGGTCTCCAAGTGCTCAAGCTCTGCCCAGTGCAGAAGAGAGACACTCCTCCTGGCTGCCTGCAGAAGACAATCTCCTCTTGGCTGCTTTCAGATCAAGATATAGAACTCTTGGCTCCTCCAGCATCAAATCTGTTTGAATGATGCCTTCTTTCTCACCATGATGATAATGGACTGAATCTCTGAAGCAGGAAGCCAACCCCAATTAAATGTTTGCCTTTATAAAAGTTACCTTGGTCATGTTGTCCCTTTATAGCAATGAAACCTAACTAACACACTATTCAAAGGCCTTTTGTGTAGCCTGGTGTGGTTGCATACCAATAATACCAGTACTTTGAAGGGTGAGGTAGGAGGACTTCTGTAAGTCCCAGGCAAGCCTGAGCTAGCTAGTGAGTTCCAGGCCTAGGCGAAATAGGCTAAATACAAAACAAAATGGAGTTCCTTGTAAAAGTTGAGGCCTCAGCAGTTGAGGCAGGGAAGCAGGCAGATTTCCATTCCGTGGGGATACTTCCTTCTTGGATACGGGGGGAACTAAATATGGCCTCAGCTTCCTGTCCTCATGTCTCTCTTGCTGAAGGATGACTTCTTTTTCAACAAGAAACTATATCTACTGGGAAAATGTTCCTTGGCTCCCCAGGGTCTCCATCTCCTGGGTTGCTTGAACAAGTCTCCGTGGTGACTCTGCCTGCTAAGAGTGCCCTTGGGAACATAGGCTGCTCAGCCAGACTCCTGTCTCTCCAGATGGAAATGCCAGCTTGGGATCTTCCTCAGCTGTTGGAAAGCAACTCAGATTGAGGCTCGACTATTCCTCTACAGCAGAGTGCTCAGTTCTTATGTCATGGCTAGACAGCCCCCGCTGAGGATGCTTGCTCCCCCTTTCCCTCTGCTTCTGAGCTGTGTCAGATCTGGGGAACCTCTGACTCATAGAAAGTGACTGTGGCCTTTTCTGCAGAAAGTGATGACCCTGGGGAGGAGGCAGCTGGGACCTAGGTAAGTGTAGCCCCGTGGCTTAAAAGGATGGCAGACTTTATGTGCAATGGAAAGCACAAGACCTGGTTCCTGGGAGCAGTTCCACGCTGGTGGGGAGGACACCTGGCTCGGCTTGTGCTTAGTCAGTCTGAAAACAACTAGCCAGCTTAGTGGCACTCGGACCTATCAGACACCTGAGAATGCTTGGACTTGGGTTAACACTGGACCTTGAGACTGGAACTCTGGCTTTATGAATTTAAGCCAGTGGGACTTGCAGTTTGTAAAAAGAGGCTCTTAAGCTTTCCGAATGTTTGGATCTCATAGATTGACTCAGAGCAGACCTTTTATTCATTAATTTTCCAAAGAAACAGACTTTAGGTGAATTGCCATATTGTTGTACAAAGAGACCACTAGAGGCCAAAGAAATCCTCAGTCAGGAGCCTGAGGTAATCCTCAGCACCCCAGGATTGAGTCAATGAAAAGGTGGCAGTTAAAATGGGGAGGATGCCGAATCCAGATAGACCTTCCTCTTTGAATCCATGGTTGGGGCTGATGAAATCACAAGGACTGGGTGAGGCCTAAATCTGTCCTGTTTTGCATGTGGTGGTCTCTGGGCCAATCTATGTCCCAAGGCTGGTGCTGAAACTTTACAGGAGTCAAATCTGGACCCAGTGTTAACGCTTGGCTTAGTCACCGAACAGTTATGTAACCTTGGGCAACTGCCTTCGCCAGTCAGAACTTTTCTCTCCTTGTTGACAGAGTGGGATAAGAATACCTTGTTTTTCAGATCGCCCTAGGGATGAAACAGCCCAGTGTCTGGAAACCCTGGCTGCCTGCGTCCACTGTTAGGGAGTTTCCAAAATCAAGCTGCTGAGTTCCTTCCTCCACAAAGCAGCCCTGCGCGGCGCGCCTTTGTTTCTAGGAGAGGGGAGGTGGAGGATGTGAATGACCAACGGTGACCTAGACAAAGACCTGACTTCTGTCTGACTGCCCCTTCCTTCCATGATGGCACTTCAGCTCTGAAGGGTAACAGGCCCAGAAGCATAGACTCGTGCCACCTCAGCCAGAAGTTGCCATGTACCCTGCCAGGTCATCCATAACATTGTACTTTGGTCTTTTTTTTTTTTTTTTTTTGAGATTTTGCTAATGAATAATGGCACAAGGTTCATTTCTAACTCATTCTCCCAAGAGTCTTGGGTTTAGGAACAAGCACAGCTCAGTTAACATCCTCTATGCCAGGCAGGGTGTGAGGAGTATTATCTTGGAGCTGGAGAGATGGCTCAGCAGTAAGAACCCTGGCTACTCTTCCAGAGGACATCCAGACCATCTGTAACTTCAGTTCCAGAGTACCTCACACCCTCTTGTGACCTCTCTGGGCACCAGACACACCTGTAATGCACATACATATGTGCAGGCAAAGTACTCATATGTGTTAAATTTAAAAACACCATTTCTTTAAAGTGTATTTCTTATTTTATCCCTATATCTACCCTATGGGGAGAAAATCTTTTAAAGATGTACTTATTTTTGCCAGACATGGTAGAGCATACCTTTTACCCCAGTAATCTGGAGCCAGAGGAAAGTGGAACTCTGTAAGTTTGAGGCCAGCCTGGTCTACATAGCAAGATCTAGACAAGCCAGAACTCCGAAGTAAGATGCTATCTCAAAATTTTTAACTATCTATTTAGCATGTGTATGTCAGTGCCTGCATATACACGTGTGCTTGGCCTTAAACTCTAAGTCTCCTTGCTTCTGGCAATGCAGTAGCTGGGATAATACACACGTACAGTCAGTCCACTGGCGATTTTACTGAAGGAAACTTTCTTAAAGTGTTTTTTTTTTTAATTCATGTATAAGTGTTTTTTTAATTCATGTATTTAATACAAATTAATTATTTTACATTTTAATTACATTTAAAAATTTTAATTACTTTGATTTTTTTATTGAAAAATCATGTTAAATGTATAAGCATTTTGCCTGTATGTATGTATGTGCACATATGCTAGCCTGGTGCCCAAGGAGGACAGAAGAAGGCATCATGTCCCCTAGAACTGGAGTTACAGACAGTTATGAGCCGTCACATAGGTACTAGGAATCAAACCTGGATCCTCTGCAAGAGTAGCCAGTGCTCTTAACCACTGAGCCCTCTCACCAACCCTAAGAAAGTAGTTAATATAAAATACATGATCAGTACATACTCTCACTTCAAATTCAAGACATTTGGATTTGATTTCATTTAATTTATATTACATTTTTATTTTCTTCCTCTACTTTGAGTCTTTTGCTCCTTTTTTAAAAATAAAATCTACCCGCCTGTCCATCTGTCTGTCCACCTGTCTATCTCTTGTGTATGTTTGCAGGCAAGTTGTCTAGGAGTCAGTTCTCTCTTTCCAGCTGTGGGTCCTGAAGCATGAACACAGGTAATTATTTATCAGTCCTGGTGGTAAGTTCCTTTACTTGCTGAGCCAGCTTGCCAGCCTGAGCCTTCTTATTTTCAGTCACACCAGCACAACCACTTCTTTGCTTTATCAGTGTACACAAGAGTCTTAGATCAGGTGACCCGGGACTACCAAGAAATGTGCTTACTGAAGATAGGTTAAGTTTTTCAAAGTTTCACTAAAGAATGTACAGTAATACATTGGGTTTTAAAGTTGCTTGAAATAATCTCTCAGTGTGATTCTTCATCTAAGAAATAAAAATTTAGTGTTTTTTTTCTTCATTTTACTCCAATTTTTTGAAATTTCTTGTATTTAATAGTTTCATTGAGGTATAATTTACATATCATTACACTTTAAGCATATAATTAAATACCTTTTGGGCCAATTAATTGAGTTTCACACCATTGCCAAGATCCTGTTTTGAAAATTCTGTTACCCCTCAAAGAATTCAGGACTATCTTTTAAAAGAATGATTCATTCCCCTTCCTTGCACCATGTTAAATTGTCTTAGTATTTTGTTAAAAATTAACTGACCAGAGGTAAGTATACAGCTTACATTTGCTTAAATAAAACTTCAATACACTTTAAATAGAAAATCTACCCCCTGCACACATGGTAGTTCTGGATATGGAACCGCAGTCGTCATAAAGATCTCATGACTTAAAGGAAAAAAAAATGAGGCTGGAGAGATGGCTCACTAAAGAGCACTGGCTGGTTTTCAGAGGTCCTGGGTTCAGTTCCCAGCACCCACATGGCTGCTCACTACTGTCTGTGTGTATAGTCTCAAGGGAGCTGATGCTATCATCTGGCATGCAGATGTTCATAAAACCTCTTGACTCTTAATTCTTCTTTATTCATTTATAAGCCTACTTTAGTTATCACACTGTCTTGGTAATTAGAATGTTATGGCAATTTCAAATTTGGCAAGGTTGCTATTTTGAAAAGCTGCTTGAGGTAAAAACATTAGTGAAGAGAGCTGGAAGAGGAAGCATACCTGTGCTCTCTCTCCATGGCGGGCCTGCTCTGTCCTCCTCATCGTCAGAGCTGTGCTCTCTCTCCATGGCAGGCCGGCTCTGTCCTCCTCATCAGAACTGTGCTCTCCCCATGGCCCACCTGCTCCGTCCTCCTCATCAGAGCTGTGCTCTCTCTCCATGGCGGGCCTGCTCTGTCCTCCTCATCGTCAGAGCTGTGCTCTCTCTCCATGCGGGCCTGCTCTGTCCTCCTCCTCGTCAGAGCTGTGCTCTCTTTCCATGGCGGGCCTGCTCTGTCCTCCTCCTCGTCAGAGCTGTGCTCTCTCCCCGTGGCCTGCCTGCTCTGTCCTCCTCCTCATCAGAGCTGTGCTCTCTCCCCGTGGCCTGCCTGCTCCGTCCTCCTCCTCATCAGAGCTGTGTTCTCTCCCCGTGGCCTGCCTGCTCCGTCCTCCTCCTCATCAGAGCTGTGTTCTCTCTCCATGGCGGGCCTGCTCTGCACAAAGGATTTGGTTTATTACAACTCATAAGTATTCCCACTTAAATTTGTTGTTTAGAATTCTTTACCTACATCATCACAATCAATCTGCTAATCCTCTGTTTAGAGTTTTTGTGTGTATGTTCTTGAGAGATGCTATATATAATTTTTGTTCCCTGTTTTGTTTTGTGACAAGGTCATACTAGGCAGCCCTGGCCTGGAACTTGCTCTGTAAAGCAGGCTGACCTGGAACTCACAGAGATCCTCCTGCCTCTGCCTCCCTTTGTTTCTCTTCTTTTAAAACAAACACTGTTGAAACTGGGAGTACAGCCTCAGATGTGCTAACCTTACATTCTACCCTGAGCTGGCTCCCCGGGGCTCTTGTGTTTTTTTTTTTTTTCTTTTTAAGATGGAGTCTTGCTAAGTTGTCTGATGTGGACATGAGCTGCTCTGTGGCAATACTTTTTCTTCAGCTTCCCAAGTAGCTGCCATTACAGGGCAGTAACATGAGGCCAGGGTTTTAAGTTTCCCAGACTGGTTGCCAACTCATAATTCTCCTGCTTCCGCCTTCTGAATGCTAGGATTTGAGGCATGTACCAGTTTGCCTGGCCAGTTTTCCTCTCTTGGAATGTCTTTTATCTTCTTCTGGTATTAAAGTCATGCTGACCTCCTAGAGAAGACTGGGAGGTGAGCCCAGTCACCTTCTTGCCATTTCTGGAAGAAAGGTTGTATATAATTTATATCATTTTCTTCTTAAATGTTTGGAAACTCACTAGGGATACAAACCATCTAGCCCAACACTTTCTTTTTATGGAAATATTAATTATATATTATTTCTTCTTTTCTTTTTCCAGACAGGGTTTCTCTGTGTAGCCCTGGCTGTCTTAGAACTCACTATATAGACAAGGCTAGCTTAGAACTCAGAGCTCCTCCTGTCTCTGCCTCCCAGGTGGTGAGATTAAAGGTGCGCACCACCAAACCCAGCTGAATTATAGCAGTTTGTGTCATTTAAAAACTTGGATACTCTCATCTAAGTTATCCAACTTTTGTCATATAATATTTTTATAGTATATGTTCATAATTTGTTTAATGCTAATAGTGGTTACTCTCAATTTTATTTTATTCTTATTTGAAACAGACATACACTATAGTCCATACTTCACTTGACTTGTGGCCACTCTTCTGCCTCAGCTTGCTAGGGTTATAGGCATGAGCCACCATGCCCACAATTTTAAATATACTCCTATTACTTTAAGTGGTTATAAAGAACAAAATCCGTTGCAAGTTATATAATCCATTACTTTTGCTGACTATTAAAAGATTATATGTATATAACAGAATCTAAATAGTATACTAATCACTACATAATCATCATATTAAAGATTATGTAAACAAAGTTTACATTATATATTATCTCATTTTCTTTATTTTTCAGTTGACAAAAGCATGTATTTACTATGGTCAACATGTATTATATATATTTTGAAACAGCTGCACCTCAGAATGGGTCAGTTAAGCTAATTAACGTATACATGCTTCTCATGCTTATCATTTTAAGCACTGAGGACACACAATGTTCCATTTTCTCCTTAAACTTATGTTCCCGTCTCACTCATCCTCCAGAATCTTATCTTAATAATAACTTACTTTATACTTGAAAACAGTAACATTTTCTTATAACACAAAAAGCAAGAAAAAGAATAATATTTAATATTGGTAGTAAATAATTCTGTTAGAGACTCTAGATTTTATTGATAGCAGTGTTATAAGCTGCTGAAACTCCAGGAAGAGATCTTATTAGTCACTAGAACTATTACACCATCTCAGAATCAGCCTCAACATTTTGTATAAACCTCCCCCAGCATCCTGAAGGTTTTGCATGGATAGTACATTGTTATAAAAGTGAGATTATTCCTACCTTGGAAAGATTTTATGAGCCTGGGAACTGGTACACAATTTTGAAGATCTATCTAAACATATGAGACAATTTATTTACAAAGAGAAAAGAATGATCTGAGCTTATAGTTACAGTCCAAAATCTGGCGGCCCTGTTGCTCTGGACCTCAGGGAGCATGCTGGCTACAATGACAGGGAGTGCCCTTGGTGACTCAGGAACCTCTCACATGGTCATACCTCCCCAAATTGTGCCATGCAGGGTGCCGAGCTTTCAACACATGGGCCTTTAGGGACACATATCCAACTAAAATATATGATGAAATTCTATTGAGGTTTAAAAGAAATAAAGGTAGTTTTGGCCATATAGCAAGTTGAAGGAAGAGCGTACCAAGGAGAAGGAACTACAGGGCAAAGGTTCGAAGGTACCAGTAGGCATGGAATGTTACAGAAATGCAAAGAGGGCAGCGGTGATGAAGAAGGGATATCGTGGGAAGATATGAGGTCAGAGAGGCCATTAGTAATATGGTCTTGGAACACAAGGTAGGAGTTTTGGGATTGTGTCAAAGGTAGACAGTAAGAGTGACTTTGGATTAGAGGGTTTGATATTGGGGCATCACTCTCCAGTCTCTCTCTCTCTCTCTCTCTCTCTCTCTCTCTCTCTCTCTCTCTCTCTCTCTCTCTCCTTCTCTCTCTCTCTCTCTCAACATATATATGTGTATATATATATATATATACATATATATATAACCCAATCTTTCTCTCTGTATATTAGAATTGAACTCAGCATCTTCAATCTCTCTCTCTCTATATATATATATAAAGAGATTATTATAGATATATATCTATAATTATTTATATAATTTATTTTACTTATTCACCTTACATTGTCCCCCTTCCCTATCACTCCTCCCACAATCTTTTCCCTATGAACCCACTTCTCCTTTGAATGGTTGGAGTCCCCCAGGATATCCCTCCACTCTGGTTCTTTCAAGTCTCTGTGAGGCTAGGCACTTCCTCTCCCACTGAGGCCAGCCAAGGCAGCCCAGCTAGAAGAACATATCCCATGTACAGACAACAGCTTTTGGGATAGCTCCTGCTCCAGTTGTTCAGGAACCACATGAAAAACAAGCTGCACATCTGCTACATATGTGCAGGTGGCCTAGGTCCAGCCTGTGTATATTCTTTGGTTGGTGGTTTTCAGTCTCTGAGAGCCCCAAGTGTCCAGGTTAGTTGACTCTGTTGGTCTTCCTGTGGAGTTCCTATCCCTTAGTATCTGCAATCCTTCCTCCTATTCTTCCATAAGAGTCCCCAAGCTCCATCCATTGTTTGGCTGTGGATACATGCTTCTGTCTGAGCCAGTTGGTGGGTCAGGCTTCTCAGGGGAGTCACCCAGGACATCAAGGTTAAACCCACCTGTGGCCCGATCCTCAAAAAGAATGAGTCTTGTCCCCAGCAAGTATTCACTTGTAAGAGATGGGGTCTGGAAATCATCATCTCCATCTACGCAGACATTTTGCTGGCTTGATCTTGTACAGATCTTGTGCAGGCCGCTATAACTGCCGTGGGACTATGATTGACACAGCCACGTTATATCTGGAGGATGGCTTTTCACAGTACTTTCCCCTCTCCTACAGCTCTTAGATGCTTCTTCCTTTTTTAAAGGAGTTACTTATTTTAATTTTTATTGGTATGGGAACTTTGCTTGTATGTGGGTCTGTTCACATCTCTGCATCGTACACATGGAGGCCAGAAGACTGTGTCAGATCACCTGGAACTGTGAGCTCCCACTGGGTGCTGGGAACAGAACCTGAGTCTTCGGGATTAGCCAGTGTTCACTACCACCACTGAGCCATCTCTCCAGCCCTCAGCTCTTCCATTCTTTCTGCCTCATCTTCCTGAGCCTTGATTGTGTTGGGTTAATACAGCTGTGCTGCTTAGAGCAGAGCACTCAGTCACTCCTCCTAAACTCGGCATCTTCAGTTTTTAATCACCTCAGAACCATGCTTTCCAGCGTTTTGAGGTGGTTTTCAGTTTCAGCTACAGCTTCCTTTTTGGCAGTTAGTACCATCTACTTGTTTGCAATTTCTATAAAGAGTTGCTGTAGTTTTTTCAGAACTCCTTGACTCTAGAGTTGCTCTTTATAATGGTCTTGAAGAAGTGTCTAGGAGGTACTCCTTGACCTAACAGGAGGAGCAGCTTTCGTGATGCTGAGCTTTTCTGACGCTTGTGTGAAAGCATTGGCACTGGTGGCTTTTGGCCACCCAGCCAGCTGCCCTGGACACTGCACTGAGGAGCATGGTGGCTTCAGCCCCGCCAGGCCTGTGACGCTGTAATTCAGACAACTGGTCCCAGACTCCCCGTTTTTTTACTGCTTCTCTTGAGTCACGAAATGTCAGAGCTCATTAATTCTGCTTGATCTTTTTGCAGATGAATAGCACTGAGTACCTCAAAGGCTCTAAGAACTACCCAGGACTTCTGATCCCTGTCCAGGCATTTCCTGGCCTGCCTGCTCCTGGCTGCGTTGTATATGTGTTTCTGTTTTCTTTGAGGTTATCTGACCCAAAGTGCCTGGCTGTTCATATCTTAATAGTGCAATGTAGGATGATATAATGCTTTTTTTTTTTTTAGCTGTTTCATTGTGAATTTACTCCAGATAATTTTTGTTTAATCACAACAATATTTTCTGAGTTGCCAAGCAACTTAGTGATGGTGTTGCAGATGTTATTGTAGCCAGCAGAATAGAAGGGGTTCCTTCCTTTTCTTCTAGCATGAGTTTCCTTCCCTGAGCCTTTGATTTGTGTTTTGAGTCTAAGAATCAAATAGGTATAGAGAAAATAATAGTAGGCAAAGGTAATTTAAGAGTAAAAAAGAAAAAGAAACAAACCCAGAAATATGTATTTCTTGGTGAGAAAACTAAAACTTAAATTGATCACTTAAAACTTAACATAGACCTAGCTAACTGGAAGAGGAGACAGGTTTAATTAGGACAAAAGACAAGAGGAAGAGATTGCAAACACAGAGTTATTCCAGAAGGCAGAACACTCCACAGCTTAGAGAGAGAGAGGACTATTGGGAACTTGGCTGAGCCGGCAAAGTTGCATACACTTTAGTTAAAGCGGCTAGGTTAAAGTTTAGTTAAGGCTAAAGCTGAAGCTTTCAGCCTGTCTTCAGCATACCTTTCACAACCAGAGCAATCCTCCATGGAAAGGGAAAAGGACACCTTGGGTGGATAAAGAAAATCAGTGAATGAGTCCTGAAAGGAAACCACCAGTGTATCTAGTTTGATTTGGTATAACCTTTCTTGTTCCCTTGCCGGATACTTTCATGCTCTCCAATACAATTGTTGCCATTTTCTGTGTGCCAGGTGTTGCTTTCTCCCATTGCCTTGATCCCTCCCCTACTCTGCCATGGCCTCTCTTACCTTGTCATGTTATGATGTCCCTCGTTTTCATTTACTTCTGACGGTGCTGTGACCCATGAGTATACCTTGCCCTAAAAACCAAAAAAAAAAAAA
>NW_022196898.1:2842199-2842581 GCF_008632895.1 Mastomys coucha
ACAAACAAAAAAATTGTGGTGTCAGCAGAAGG
Source organism: Mastomys coucha (assembly GCF_008632895.1). Classification (NCBI taxonomy): domain Eukaryota; kingdom Metazoa; phylum Chordata; class Mammalia; order Rodentia; family Muridae; genus Mastomys; species Mastomys coucha. The sequence continues at coordinate 2,842,232 of NW_022196898.1, forward strand.
CTCTCTTCTCTAGAGGTAACTTCTTAAACTGCTACTGCACTGAGCCATACTTAACATTGAGGGTCCCCAAAATTTGTCAGTAATAAGAGGTTTCTAACTCTACGGTTACCAAAAATTAATTCAAAATCATATTTGTAATGAATCTCTTTCTTTCTCCCCCTTACCCACCCCCCATCCCCAAGACAGGGTTTCTCTTTGTAGCCCTGGCTATCCTAGAACTAGCTCTGTACACTAGACTGGCCTCGAACTCAGATATCTGCCTGCCTCTGCCTCCTGAGCACTGGGAATAAAGATGTGTGCTGCCACTGCCTGCTGAATCTAGTTATTTCTTTTTTTTTTTTTTAATTTTT
>NW_022196898.1:2843214-2857610 GCF_008632895.1 Mastomys coucha
GTTTGTGGGTTGTTCTTCCTGTATTCCAAACTTCTGGGCTAATAACCACTTATCAGAGAGTGCATGAATCTAGTTATTTCTAATAGCACCTTTCTGTGTTGTGGCACCTTGGTGTGAGCATACAACTGCACTTGCTACTGCTCATGCCGTCCTACAGATAGTGCCAGCGATCCCACCTCAGACATGTGTGCTCAGAGTTATGGTCTGCAGTGTTTTACAGTCTCCTGAATGTATAGAAACACAACAGTTTAAAAAAAAAAAAAGCAAAAACTTTCATCGTCATGAACATTTGCAAGCAAAGAAGTTTGAACAAAAGGGCACCCTGGAACACGCTGTGACACACTACAGCTTCCACAATGAGATTTTTTTTCTCTGTTGTTGGGGAGGTGGCAAGGATGGAGGGTGGGTATAGAGGCGAGGGAGATGAGTGGGATTGGGGGTGCCTGATGGAAGATTCACAAAAAAACAAGAAAAAGTTAAACAAAACAAAACCACTAAGACTTTTTATATTTTCCTAATGTCATTACCCTAATTTACGTATCTTTGGGTTGGTTGTATTGTGTTAGACAAGTACAGTCACCTCATTGGTATGCACGTTGGCTTTTGTCTTTAATAAATGGTAATTTGTAGGAATAAAAGACTTTTCTTCCTGCTTCTTCTCCCCCTTCCCGGCTCTTTCTCTCTGAGCAGGGTCTTATGTAGTGCCCAGCCTAGCCCAAACCATACTGAAAGATGACTCTTAGGGCCCACGTCCCAAGTGCTACAATTATAGGTGTGCACCAACATGCTTGGTCTTAGCTACATTTCCTTTTGATTTCTTGTTTGACCTGCGTATCTGTTTTATGTGCCTATATACTCAGAATCACATGAATTTATTTCAGAGGGGAGAGGGGTCAAAGGGAACAAGTTGAAGGCCCCTTCTAGTGGACTCTGTGACAGGGTTTCTCTGTGTAGTCCTGGCTGTCCTGGAACTCACTCTGTAGACCAGACTGGCTTCGAACTCATAAATCTGCCTGCTTCTGCCTCCCAAGTGCTGGGATGAAAGGCAGGTGCCACCAATGCCCAGCTGGAATATTTTTTTGACAAAGAGTATTTTTGATACCTTATCTCCTTTGTTAGAGACAAGTGGCTGGGAAGAACACTTAGGGAAAATGTTCCTATCCAGGAAGAGAATGGCAAACCTGACCTTCCAGGTCAGTGGGTCTCAACCTTCCTAAAACTGTGACCCTTGAATACAGTTCTTCATGGTGTGGTGACCCCGTAACCATAAAATTATTTGTATTGGTACTTTATAACATTAATGTTGCAACTGTTATGGGTTGTAATGTAAATATTTTTGAAGATAGCAGATTACCAAAGAGTCGGGACCCACAGGTTGAGAACTACTGGTCTAGGCAGTAAGCTACAATTTTTTTTTTGACTAAAGGAGGGAACTGATTGTTAAAAGTTGTTCTCTAGGGGCTGGAGAGATGGCTCAGCGATTAAGAGCATTGTCTGCTCTTCTGAAGGTCCCGAGTTCAAATCCCAGCAACCACATGGTGGCTCATAACCATCCATAACGAGATCTGACGCTCTCTTCTGGTGTGTCTGAAGACAGCTACAGTGTACTTACATATAATAATAAAAAAAAAAGTTGTTCTCTAATGGCAACTGTGGCACCCATGTGTCCACACACAAATAAATAAATAAATAAATAAATAAATAAACGTATAATAAATGAGTGTAATTAAAAAATAGCCACCTCTGTTGGCCACCTTAAAGGATCGAAAGAAAGCTAAGTGCCTTAGAATAATGTTAGAAGAGCAAGGCCTTTGGCATTTTGATAGGTGGATGTTGGTTGGCAAGCCCCAGAGGACAAAGGCCTGGACTCTTCCTCTCAATGGGAGTGTGTGCTGACCCTATATCCTGCCTGGCTGGCCGATGCTGCGGCCAGACTGTGACTAAAATGAAAATATCCTTCTAAGGGTATTTCAGGTTCAAATTCCATTTGGCTTGTGGGAGGAAAGGGATATTATCTGATGACAGATAGTGGAAGCCAACATCTGATGGTTACTCACAGAATCAACATATGCTGGGAATTCCAGGGAGGTGCATTTCAGAAAACCTGCATCCAAGTCCTTGACGTCTATTGGAGAAGAACAATGGGGTAAGAGCAGAGCCAAATATTCATCTGTAGTCATGGTGAGACTAGAGTTAGAAAGCCGCACCACCGTTCCTCAAAAGCTTGGGAATTCCTTAGAAAACAGTGCCGGACGATGGCATGTGTCTCTATCTGCCTTGTTTCACACGTGTCTGGGAGAGTCTCCCTGGACCAGACAGGTGTTCTCCCAGAATGTAGAACCTAAAGTCACAACATATAAGGTGTCTCTGTTTAGGGTTCTATAAATTTATTGAGGGCGCTTACAGAATTATGTCTTGGAAAAGAATGATCTGGCCAGCCCTGGAAGCTTTTCAGTAATTCTTTGGAAGTTGGCGGGAGCTGAGTTTTGGTGAATGAATTTCAACTGGAAATTAAAATGAATGTTTAGAGTGAGTTGACTTCAGGCTCCCAGACCTTCCGTCTCACGACAAATCTGTTTTCATTTTACTCTGCTTTCAACACAAGCCTTGGCGCTCCGGGGTCTCCCGAAGGCTGGAAGTATCCAGAGCGATAGAAAAGGTCACCACTCTGTTAACTAAAATTGTGAACTATCTGCCAGGGACAAAGCCCTCTAATGGCTCCTTCCACATTGGTCCATGGCTGTGCTGGGATTGAGGAGGCCTACACAGCAGGGACCCTAAATCCGGGGCCAAAGCACACCCTGTTGGGAATGGTGTCAAAGCCAGAGTACATTTCAGTTAACCCAAGGAGTAGCTGGAGTCTTTTCTGCTACTATAACGCATGCTCCTCCCACAAGGAAGCCGATTGGTCCAAAAGAGTAAACTCTGAAACAAAGAGCAATGGAATAAGTGTTTTATATTCCACCAAAGCATGGAGATGTGAGGGTTGTTCTGTCCTTTACAGTTTAATAGGTTGTAGCAAAAGTGTAGAACATTCTACAACACGAGGCACAGCCTGTTCTGTATAGTCGTCAGAAAGACCAGCTGACAAGACGCTGTATGTGAGGGAAAAAGAGTATGTCTGTGAATAAAGGACCAAAGACGTGGACAAGGTGCCATAAGATATACTGTAAATGGTGACAAGGACACAAGTGAAAGTATGTATTTCCCAATCTATTCGATTGTGAGCTTCTTCTTAAAATACAGGTGGCTTAAACCCAAGAGTAAACAGCTAACAGATGCCCGCGCAAATGGACGGACATTTCTTTCCTTTGAAACAGGTAGTATAGATTTTCATGTGTTTAAAATGAATGATACTTTGCTTCTTGAAGGTTATGATAATGTTAGTTATTTCTTGACTGTGTTCAAACTTATTGTCCTACTTGATAGCTTCTCAAACCTCAGATATTCTTCAGATATAAGGGAAAGTCTTTATATCCCTTCGGTGTATTTGATGGAGTTTTTGGAGTTTGTGACGGCTGCTAGTGAGTGACCACAGCTTTGCTTTTTTTTTTTCCTTTTGAGACAGAGTTTTGTTATGCAGCATAAGCTGTCCTGAACTCACAATCCTGCTGACTTAGCCCTGAGAGCTTTTAGTGTAACAAGTGCTGGGTGATGTGAATCTAAAGCCTGGTGTTAATGTTTGCTGTGGCTGCCGGTGGTGGTGATGGAGGTAAAGATGGTGATGCTGATGCTGATGCTGGTGCTGAAGATTTACACTGGTAACAATAGTGCTGCTGCTGCCGCCACCGCTGGTGGTGGTAGTGATGGTTAGTGCTGTGGATCCTAGGTAATAATGGCGCTATTGTAATGACTGATCCCTTTTTGAGTGTATAGCAGGCTCTTTATTTACACATCAGGCTCTTTATTCTGTTTTCAGCATACCTGGGCTCATTTAATCATTAGTTTGATAAACCAGACATCTCAGCTGAATTTTATAGATGAGAATACCGAGGCACTGGAGGAATAACTCACCAGGCTGTGTCTACATGGCGTCTAAGTGGCCAAGCTGAAGAAGTGACTCGGCGTTTCAGAATCTAAAGTCCAAGGTCTTAATTGCTTCACTGCATAGATTTTGTGATATTGGTGAGCTATGATAACTCTGCACTCCTACGCTCAACCAGAAACAAAGCAAACCATATAAGTAAACCGAAGATGTTATTGTTGCTTTAAGGGATGTATCTCAGAGATTAGGGGGAACAAGGAAGGAGCAAATTGGGAATCTAATTTGGGAGATGTTTGCTGTCAGACTCTAGAGAATATCTTAAAGATTCTTCTCTTGTTGCCATTCATAAATACCCAATCCCCTTTCCCATCTACTGAAAGAAAAAAGTATAAACCCAGTCCAGTGAGCAGAACAGGTCTGAAGTAGATTGCTTTCTTCTAGTCTAAGCACTCTGACCCGAAGGCTGTGTGATAAAATCCAAGAAGCTTAACAAGGTGTGATGTGGATAAGCCATGCAGATTGGACTCTGCTCCCTGATTACCAGGGATGAAGCAGAGTTTAATGTGGGTGGAAGTGATTTTAATCTGCTAGGCAGAAGCTGTAAACCAGTGTGTACATGGCTCTTTCTACCCTAAGACATGGTAAGGAGTGGATTCCCCAGATTAAGCACCTACGCACTTTGATTTTAAAGCTCATGGACAATTTTATTAGCGCTTAAAAGAAAAACCTCAGGCAGGAAAGCCATAAATCTCAGCAGCTGCCCGGCAAGAAGACACTGCTTTAAACTAATTAAAGAAAATTCCTCCCGAAAGGGATAAGTGGAAACACATGCACGTGGAAAGGATTGAGTTGTCGAGGTAGTACTCTATCAGACAGCCACTGCGCTCAAGGTAAACATTCAGGGCTGGTGTGGGGATGGGGGGGATGGCCAATAATGAGAGAGGTGTAAAACTCAAGTGCCTGGTAAAACCCATGGTCTGACAGGATCAGAGAGCAGCCTTTGAGGGCAGCCCCAAAGGAAGACACAGAACGTGCATGCGTGGAGCCGGCTGCTCCTCAAAGGGGGCAGGGTCTCCAAAGGCCTCGGACAGACCAGGTTGGAATGTTGCTAGTAAACATAGCTTTGCTTTTTTTTTTTTCTTTTGAGACAGAGTTTTGTTATGCAGCATAAACTGGTCCTGAACTCACAATCCTGCTGACTTAGCCCTGAGAGCTGAGATTACAAACACATGCTCCCTCACCTGGTTTCTTTTACTTTTTATTTATTTATTTATTTATTTATTTATTTATTTTTATTTTTTTTTTTTGGTTTTTCGAGACAGGGTTTCTCTGAGTAGCCCTGGCTGTCCTGGAACTCACTCTGTAGACCAGGCTGGCCTCGAACTTAGAAATCCGCCTGCCTCTGCCTCCCAAGAGCTGGGATTAAAGGCGTACGCCACCACCGCCCAGCTCTTATACATTTTAAAGCAAGTGTGTATGTGTTGCTTTATCTTATCCTGGACATTTGTGGTGGGTGTGAGTGTTACAGAGACAGCCTCCGGGTTTGTAGGCTTAGAGAGTTCAGCCAATTTGCAGTTAGTTGTTTCTGTTTTGTTTTGTTTTGTTTCATGGATCTAGATTTGAGGTTCCTCTGCGTGAAACTGTTCCATGATCTGCGATCCACAGCTCTACTGTTACAAAAATGCTCAGGTGCAAAACAAAAAACAAACAACAACAAAAAACTCCACTGATTCTAAGAGTTATAGAGGACAGTTTTAATAGGGAGTGATTAAAAATGAATTTGGTGGGCAAGACATGATCATGATAGCACAGGCCTAAAATCCCAGCAGTCGAGGCAGAGGCAGGAGGATTTCTGTGTATTCTAGGCTACCCTAGAACTTACATAGCAAGTTCTAGAACAGTCAGGGACTACATAGAGAGACCCCGTGTCAAAAATAAATAACAACAGCAACAAAACAAAACCAAAAACAAAATAACAAACAAACAAAAAAAGAATTTGGTTACAAAAGCTTACAAATTGAAATTTGGTAATGAGTCTAGAGGGTTTGGATTTGGATATTCTATTTTCTTTGCATTGTGTGTGTTCACATGCATGAAAATACATGTGTGTCTACTGTGTCTGTGTATATGTGTGTGTGTGTGTATATGTGTGTGTTTAAAACTATAAAACAACTGTTTAGAATTTCAGAAGAGGAAGGGGACCAGCAGGAGTAGAAGGAGCAATGGGGCCCATGGGAAGCATGACTTATGTTTCTGGACATTGTGCCAGAGTAGGAATGTAAGAAAGAGCCGGGCGGTGGTGTCGCACGCCGTTGATCCTAGCACTTGGGAGGCAGAGGCAGGCGGATTTCTGAGTTCGAGGCCAGCCTGGTCTACAGAGTGAGTTCCAGGACAGCCAGGGCTACAGAGAAACCCTGTCTCAAAAAACCAAAAGAAAAAAAAAAAAGGAATGTAAGAAAGGATGTCAGTCAGTACTCCCTGGTCTCAGGTCAGCAGGCCTGACAGGTTTTCAGCCAGAGGTGAGGTCAGGTGAGGCAGTGTCCCTAATCTTTCTGGCTTATTATCTCTTGGTCACATGGTAGTTTTTCCTCTAGGCTGTGTCTCTCTGGAAATGTGATGGGGAAGAGTGTGTGAGGCAGCTGGACCGGTATTAACTCTTCACATTAGAGCCAGAATTTCTGTGACCCAGCTCCTTTTCCATGGGTCCTTAGTCCCCATCTGCTAGTGTCACTGTAGGTACCTATTCCAGAGTCTTAGGAAAAACAGCCTAGCCCAGCCTGAGGGTCAGCTCTCCCCAGCAGGAGTGCATCATGTGATACAGTCAGGGTGAAGGGGGCTCCTGATGGAAAGGCTTGGAGCACTATTGATGTGTACAAAGATGCGCAAGACAGTGATGAACCAGACCAAATACTGGTTCTGGAGGTGCGAGTCCAGAAGCTACTTATTTAGTAGGTTGGGGAAAGCTTTAACCTGTTTAGCCCTTGACTTCTTGATTTATGATTGGAGATGTTGGAAATATCTGTGTTTTACCAGACCAGGATGAGCATGGGCATCTGGGCTCCAGTATGAAATGAAAATGTCGAAGCAGAGTGACTGGAAAAAGTAAGCCAGTTATGGAGTCTTTTTAAGTGTGGGGTCCTATTGCTACACAGGCCTTGTGCCCAGGAAGCCTACCCTGCATGGCGGTAATAATGACCTAAAGTAGAGACTTGAGCCAGAGAGATGGTTCAGGGGATATAAACCTTTGTTGCCAAGCTTCGTGACCTGAGTCTCATCCCTGTGAATTATAGTAGTTAGGAAAACTAGCTTGTCCGCCCACCTCCCCCCACTGCCATAGGCAGGCCGTGTACTCATGCACATACATCACACACACACACACACACACACACACACACACACACACACAAATAATAATAATAATAATGATAATATATTTCTAAAGCTCTGTAAGACGGCAGTGTAGAACTTTACTTGTACATTTTGTTGTTTAACCTTAATTTTTTGTTTGTTTGTTCATTTGTTTGTGTTGGTTTCTCTGTGTAGCCCTGGCTATCCTGAAACTCACTCTGTAGACCAGGACGGCCTTGAGCTCAGAGATCTACCTCCCTCTGCCTCCTGGTGTGCACCACCATGCTGGATGGCTGCTGCTGCTGCTCCTCACCCCCCCTCTTCCTTTTCGTCCTCTTCCTCTTCCTCCTCCTCCTCCTCCTTCTCTGTCTCCCCTTCCTCCTTCTCATCTTCCTCTTCCTCCTCCTCCATCTTCTTTCAGAGTAAAATCTTAAAGTCTAACTGGTGGCTGTGGAGAGGTTAGGCTGGCATTCCCCACTGACTTGTGCTGTTGAACTGATGAGTATTTGCAACTCCAGCTGCACACGGCTCACTAGAATGGAGGACAGATGTTTCTAGACCCTCCTTTCTTGTTCTATCCTTCACCATCCTCGATGAAATGCAGACACTGTGGGGCTAGGATGAGAGTTCTACTGGAAGTCACTGGGGAGCCCTCTAGACACCTGGGGGAGGGTCCCCAGTTCTGTCAGTTCCCTCAGAACGAGGGCGGCCTCTTCATCTTCACTATTAAAAGAACCATTTTTACTCTGTTCTTTTTCCATTCAAACCTACCCCAAAATCACTGTCAAATACAGTTGTTCCTAGCTATCCCACGGGGGATTGGTTCTAGAGAATCTAAGGATGCCAAAGTCTGCAGATGCTCGAATCTGTTAAATAAAATAGTTATGTATTTGCATATCTCTAGGTAATTGAGAAGCACTTAATGCAATGTAAATGAGCTATAAATAGTTATGTGCTATATCATTCAGAGACTAATGATGAGAAAACTCAATCTCTGTATGTTGAGGTCAGACACAGTTTTCTCCTGAGTGTTCTCCATCAGTGCTTGGTTCAGTCCACCAATATGGCTCCTTCACATGTGGACTGCTAACTGCAATCTAACAGTCCACTGCGAAGCTCAGCGGTTGTCCTTCCTATAGTCTCCTGTCTCTACTAGTCCAGCTCTCCCACCGCTTCTGTGTCAATTTCCTGACCCTGAGGCCTCTGGCTACTCCAGCTGTTCCTGGATTCTGCCCTCCTCCTTACAGCTCCCTTTAATCTTGATGTTGGGAGCTTATGAGAGATTGCCCCAAACCTGTTCATTCTTTTTCTTAGTATCAGTGCTGGGCAAGCACTTCACTCTAAGCTGCATCCCTAGCCCCACTGCTCCCCTTTCCCCTTTAACATGTTTTTAATTGAAACAGACTTATATCACTTTTCTTCCTCCCTTCAGCTCTTCTCAGTCACCTTCCCTGATTCCTCTCCCATATTCTCTGCAACTCTCAAGTTGACAGCCTCTTTTTGTTTGATTATTCTTGTTGAATGAACGTGCGTGCTCACATAGATAATATAAATACAGCTTGTGGACTCTGGTTGTTTGTGCCTATAGGGTTTGAGGGCTTACCAGTCTGCCCTGGACAGCCAACAAGGTGGCTCATCCCTGAGAGAGGTTAACTCTCTCCCACCAGCCTGCAGTTCTTTGTCTAGGGGTGGGACTCTGTGAAATTTGTCCTCTTCCACATTACCGTGTTTATTGATATGGTCCCAATCTTGTTTAAGCAGATGAGTCTAGGATTGACTTTCACAGAAGCATACTTCCTGGTGTTCTGGTGCTTATAGCCTTTGTGCCTCCCCTTCCATGATGTTCCCCAAGCCACAGATGCCAGCCCTGTGATGAGGATGTACCTGTTTGGGCTAGGCTTCCCGTCATCTCATCTCTGAGAGATGAGCTGTGCTATTCTGTGATTGTCTCCATTTGCTGTAAACCAAGGTTTTTTTAACTTAAAAAAAATAAAGTTTTTGTTTTTGTTTTTTTAAATAAGGTCTCATTAAGTTGTCTTGGCTGACTTTAGACTCTCCCTGTAGTTTAGTAGTATAGTATGAATGTGAAATCTTCCTGTAGATGCATTTGTTTCATCATATCAGTCTCCAGTGGGTGGGACCATTTTGGAAGGTTGTGGAGCCTTCAGGACTTGGAGCATCACTAGAGGATGTGAGTCACCATGGGTGGGACTTGAAGGGTATAGCCCCGTTTGCTGCTTCCTGCCCAGTCTCTGCTTCCTGTTCCACCAAACAGGTTGTAAGCAGAGAGGTAGCCTCAGCTGCACACTAGCACCATCTGCCAGCATGCCTCCCCACCGAGATGGACCCAGTCATTTGAAGCCATGTGACAAAATAAATCCTCAAGTTGTTTCTGTCAGAGCAGCAAGAACAGCAATAAAAGTATCTTAGTCCTATTGATGAAGAGACGCTATGACCAAGGCAACCCAAACAAGAAGGAATTGAACTGGGTGCTGGTTTACAGTTTCAGAGGTTTAGTCCAATATCACAGTGTGGGAAGCACACAGGAGTGGGGCTGGAGTTGGAGCAGGAGCAGAGAGCAGACTGATGCACAAGAAGCAGCCAGAGCCTGGGCTTTTGAAAAGTCAAAGCCCACCCCCAGGGACACACTTCCTCCATCAAGGCCACACCTCCTCCAACAAGGCCTTGCCTCCTAATCCTTCCAAACAGTACATCAACTGGAGACTAAGCATGCAAATACATGCACCTATGGGAGCATTCTCATTCAAACCACCAGAGCCACACAGAATACACAATAGCACCGGATACAAGAGCTGGTCTTGACTTTGTGATCTTCCTGCCTCGGCTTCCTGTGTAGCTGGGATTACTGCCCCTGCCACAAGGTCCAGCTCTGAAGCCTTGCTTGGTTTTCTTATTGTGCTCACATCTGAAGAAGTGTGTTTCAGGACCCAGCGCCCATCACCTACCTCAGACTAACCCAGCCCTTACTGCAGAGGCTTACCCTTCCCTTCCTCTTGGGAATCCTCGTTAGCTGGCATGACTTACCAGCTATAAAATGTCCTAGAGGAAGGAAAGGGGAGAGAGAGGAGGGGTAGAGGAAACCATCTAACCGGAGGAAATCATTTAACTACATTCCACACCTTTGAAATAATGGGGCAAATGTGTAATGTTTTACGGGCAATTTCCTTCTTACAAATGGTTCACATTCCAGACCCTAAGACAGCCATGACATCAGACCTCACTTTCCCCAAGAAAGACTATTTCTCCTGATGACTCTCAGCCCACAAAATCTCTTTCGAGAGTGCTACATTAATTATCCAGGTTGATGATCCTAGAGATGCTGCTAATATGGTATCTGCGGTGTGGGGATGAAATCTGTGTCATGTGTTAGAATGCCAGGAACAGCTGGCAGAGGGATGTCATCCTCCAGGTTATAGCAACTCGCATAATTAAAGACATTTATTCCTTAGGAAGGGCCAGGATACGAACACGAACATCCTCATAAAAAAGGTTCCCCTTTTGGCCAAACGCATCCTAATGATAAACATTTGCTCAGTGGAGGTAAAAGTTGTTTTTTTGTTTTGGTTTGTTTTTTTTGTTGTTTTATGTTTTCGAGATAGGGTTTCTCTGTGTAGCCCTGGCTATCCTGGAACTCACCCTGTAGACCAGGCTGGCCTCAAACTCAGAAATCCGCCTGCCTCTGCCTCCCAAGTGCTGGGGTTATAGGTGTGCACCACCACTGCCTGGCTTGTTTTGTTTTTTAAAGATTCATTTATTTAATGTATGTGAGTATGTTGTCACTGACTATAGACACACCAGAATAGGGCATCTGATCCCATTACAGATGGTTTTGAACCACCATGTGGTTGTGGGATTTGAACTCAGGACCTCTGGGAGAACAGTCAGTGCTCTTAACCAGTGAGCCATCTCTCCAGCCCAAAAATTGTTGTTTTTTTTTTAAATGCAGATTTTCCTGCTACCCATTGCTCACAAGAGCATTAGAACATTAATCTGTCTCCCCCCTTACAGAATGCCTGTTGAAAATATTTAACTTTTAAAAACAAATTTTGTTTATTTATGTATGTGTGCTGTATGCTTGTATGAGCTATTGACATGCTTGGTCCCTGCAGAGGCCAGGTAAGAGCACTGGATCTCCTGTCACAACGGATGGCTGTGAGCCACCATGTGGGTTCTATGAATCGAATCCAGTGCTCTGGAAGAACAGCCAATGCTCTTAAGCACAGAGCCTTGTCTCCACCCCCAGAAAGTCTATTTTGTATGCATTCACTGAGGTTGCAGACCTCTAAGATTTGGCTGTTTTTATAATGATGATGAATATAAGCAGAGTCTTTGAAGAAGAAAGTTTGTTTGGGTTTTTCAGGACAAGCCAGCAGCAGTCCCAAAGATGTTTCAGCCTTTGTCACCCTGGGCTCATTGCATGGAGCCGCATACTTGGACACTCTTTGCTGTAGTTTACTCTCTAGAAAGCTAAGCAGATGCAAATGGATTTAGAGTTGTCAGCTTGGAACCCCAACACAACTTCGATAGCCTTGACAAAGCTGCCCTGTAGTTCAAAAGTCAGCTGCTGGCTAGTCCCATCCCCACAACCATGGGGGAACTGTCTCTCTACTGAGACTGTGGAAGATAAAAGCAGAAAGGCATGTTTGTTATTGCCCAGTGCCTTTTACTTTCACACGTGCTGTGCTTGCCTTAGTTATTCTTATTTACATCACTCAGAGAGGTAGGTCAGAGTCTTTACCCCCTCTTTTCTGCCTCGGAGGAAATTAGGCACAGAATGCTAAACAACTCCCTGAGGGACCTGGGGGAAGTTGGTCTCTCAGGCAGTTAGGTTCTCAACTTGGTGTGTCTAGCTTCCCCTTAAGTTGTTGCCTCAACCAACATCCTTAGAATTTCTATCGTTGTATAAAAAAAGAAGAAATTGCATTTGCTAGGACCTGGGAGGCTCCAGTGTCAGAAGCAAAGGGGTGCAGTCTGTTTACAATCCCATCCAAAGCAAGGAAGTTTCTTGTTCTTTTATCCTCTGGCAGAGGCAGGATGGGGATGAAGGATGCTGGCATATACTCCCTAGCTCAGTGGTCCTCAACTTTCCTAATGCTGCAACTCTTTAATTCATGTTGGCCCGGCCAGATTTTTGTTGCTACTTCATAACCGTAATAATTTCACTACTGTTGTGAATCGTAATGTAAATATTTGTGTTTCCCTATGATCTTAGGTGACCCCTATAAAGGGGTCAGGACACACAAGTTGAGAACCTCTGCTGGTCTAGTGTCTCATCTCCATTCAGTGACTGTCAGAAAAAGTTTTTCTAGGGAGGGGAGACCCGGGCAACTGGTGGCATTCATTCCAGCTGCCCCTTGAAACCTCTTCCTCTCTTAGGAACCGGAAGCACAGTACACCTGACCCTGCAAAACTGTCATCAAGCTGCTCTTTAATGCTTTGTTTTTCTTTGCTTTCCCACATTGGGCTGAATCAGGATGCTGTTTTTTTTCACAGCACACACCCCAAACTGCCTAATTGTTATTAACTTTTTGAATCAGTTCAATTCTTAGTTGCTCTGGGAACTTGCCTTCCCTTCCCCTTTCCAAGCACTCAGGGCTCATTAGGAGTCCCTCCCTGCCTTAAGCACGGTTACTATTGCTGAGGAGACATCATTTGGTGAGCCATTTTCGCACCAAAAACAAGTTGGAGAGAAATTGGCTTATTGGGTTTATGCTCCATCGAAGGAAGACAAGATAAAAGCTCAAACAGGGCAGGAACTGATGCAGAAGCCATGACAGGATGCTGCTTACTGGCTTGCTCCCCATGTCTTGCTCAGCATGCTTTCTTAAGGAACCCAGGGCCACCAGCCCAGGGATGGTACCATCCTCAATAGGCTGGGCCTTCCCCCATTGATCACTCATTAAGAAAATACTCTATGGGTTTACCCCCAGCCTGATCTTTTGGAGGTATTTTCTCAGTTGAGGTTCCCTCCTCTCCAAGATGACTATAGTTTATGTCAAGTTGACATAAATCTAGCCAGCACATTCCCTGTGCCCTTTTAGCCTACCTCAGCCTTTCCTGTGGGTTCCTGTGTGGTCTCTGCAGAAGAGCCTGCACCACGAACAATGTTGAAGATACTGAGCGTTACAGAACAGGTGAGTTCTGTTCCGCTTTCATGGTCGCAAATCCCGTCTTTCCCAGCACAGATCCAGCAACTCCCTGGAAGCTAGGCTACCGAAGAAGAGAGATTTAAGGGGAGTGCTAGGTAAGAGTCTTCCCAGCTGTGGGGAAAATGTATGGCTTCACTGAAAGTTCCACAAAGGTCTCCCGATTAGTCCTGAAGATAGTGTGAGTCCACACTTCAACCCCAGGGAGCTGGATGCTGGGCCATGCTCTGGGCTTCCAGTGCCAGCCACTCATCTGGGAGGCGGCTGGAGCAAGCAGTCTGCTCAAGGATGCATAGAACCTAAGGGCAGACAGAGCGCAGGATTGGAAACAGCAGCTCATGGTTTGGGGCAGGTCTGGAGCCCATTTGACAGCCCTCAGAAGGCTCACGGATGGGTTGGGGCTCCTGTCTCTGGGTTGCTGCATGCACCTGTGTTACTGCTGAGACAGGAAGTGATATTTTCAGAGCCTTTAGCCCCCCCAAACCTCAAGAAATTTTTGACGATGCTTTAAATGTCATGTGTATTGTTGAGAAGAGAAGAAACCCAGGTGTGAGCCTTTGTTACTGACATGACAAGAGTTACTTGGTAATATCACAGGAAGTCACGCTGTCAAAATAATAGAGAAGGTAGTGTCTAGCTGGGGGCCACGCCTTATAATAACTGTACTTAGTACAGAGGCACTTCCGCTGCTTCTCCAGCTCTGTGGTTCCCTCTGAGGTAGAGCCCAAGGCTGGGGGCAGGGTAAGACACTGGGGCCTACTCTTCAGACATCCTTGCTCTTGGCATATAAGCCCAGAACTGCGCTGAAAGGCTCCTTGTCTGGGGAGCAGTTGCCTAGGCGGCAGCCGGTTACCTGAGTGTTGGCGGGGACCAGACGTGATGTAAAGCATACTTTT
>NW_022196898.1:2857701-2892701 GCF_008632895.1 Mastomys coucha
TAGACCAGGCTGGCCTCGAACTCAGAAATCCGCCTGCCTCTGCCTCCCAAGTGCTGGGATTAAAGAGTAAAGCATACTTTTACATTGTTTTTGCCTAAACGGTTTGTCTACTGGGAGGATCACCTCCACATAACGGCAGCATCTGGGAGCTTGAACCTTGGCCACATCCTGCCTGTCCCCACTCCCCACCCCCTTCTTTTTCATTATTATTATTTTTTAAGACAGGGTCTCACATGTCCCAGGCTAGCTTTTGAACTTGCTATTATAGTCAAGGATGGTCTTGAACTTGACCTTCCTGCCTCAGTCTCCAAGGTGTTAGGATTATAGGTATGCACTACCACACAGCTCATGCAGTGGGGGATTGAACTCCATGCACTAGGCAGAGGGTCTATCGCTGAGCTACTGAGCTATGCCCTCAGCTCATCCTGTCTTCTATTCACAAGTGCTCACAGTCTGCCCTCCAGGACATAGGTCTGGCCCAGCACCAGGGACAGAAAGAGTCCTACAGACACTAGGTGGGAGAATAAGTGGAAGCTGAGTGGGAACTGGGCTCCGTTTGTTTCTTCGTTGAATTTGTATGTGGAGCTGGAGGTGGGGCTCTCAGCTTGTCCGTTTCAGGTCTTAGGCTGGAGAGAGTGTGGGTAGCTGAGGACCTCTGCAAGCGAGGCAATTCAGACGCTGCAGCGAGAAACAGCTCGCCTCTCTCAGTTCTTCTTGGGAGTTTCTGCCTCTAATTTACATCTCGGGTCCTGCCCTTCTTTTCAGCCTCCTACATGAATGCCGGCCCACTTGACAGATTTACTGCCACAGTCAGCTGCTTGTTCAGCTGGGGACTGCCAGGCCCAGGTAGCCTTTTACCTTGGCGGAGCGTAGTTTCTCTGTTCACCCTAAATTTAAGTCCACAGCTCTAGTCCCAGGCAATCTGCCGGCCTTGTGACTGCACATTAAAAAGTATGTGCGTTGCTCCTCCCTGTCATCTTGTTATGTTGTTACCTGTATCACCCAGGTCTCCAACCTGGCTGACCTCTCTGCCTTCCGTGGCTAAGTCAAGTTTGCTCCCAGTTTAGGGTCCTTCTCCTCCTCCTACCTTGCCCTGCTTTGGGGGCACGCCTCCGTTCTGGCCAGGGCTCCGTTCTCCCTTTCCAGTTGGCCTGGCCCCATCTCAGACTTAACCTCTCACAAAAGCCCTTCCCCTCTCCTGAGCAAGAAACTTCCTCCTGCTCCTATCCTTCTCGGATTTGTTTCTTAAAGACACCTACCACCATCCAGTATGCCCCTGTTTCCGTATGTGTTTTCTGTCTGCTTTCTCACATCTGAGGACCCTGCGGGGGACTCCAGAGTGTGAGTCTGACGCTTGGTAAGAAGCCCTGTCAGTACGCTTTTCATATTCAAAACGTTGTCTTCCCTTCACTGTTTGCCTGGAAATGCACAACAGCAATCCAAAAGCCCTTGGAAAAGTTCAAAGACAGCAGAGCTTTGAAGAGAGAAAGAAGGTGTTCTTTATTTCTCTCTTGCCAAGCTGGGGCAGGGCCCTAGGCTTTGTGCTCCTCCGTAGAGGAGAAGAGTGGTTACTCTCCTCTGGGCCAGAGAGAGCTCCAGCCTTCTGGAAGGACAGTACTGCCTGTGTGTGGCGCAGCAACTATGCACATCTCTGTGTGCTTACCTGCCACAGACTTGCCCTACTATGCATTAAGCAACTGCCGTACACACTAGGGCTGTGGGCTTTCTGATGGCTCGCGTAACTTCATCCATGCAGACAGTGCTGTGATGTAGGCATTGGAAACTTGGAAACTTGTTCTTTGGAACCTCCGTTCGGAATGAAACTCGTAGGTTATATGGCCTCCTAGGAGGCAGCTGGGGAGTCTGTGGAAGCTGTCTGACTCCCAAATGCTTATTATACTCAGGGTCCTAAAACCTAGAACTCTGGAGACCAACTAACTGTCCTGAGTTGTCAATTCTCCCAGAACAGCCCAAGTTAGGTATCTGTATAACGGGCAGGGGGGTTATCCTAACCAGGCTAGCTCCATTCAGGCCTGGTCTAGATCTCAGACGAAAGGAGAACATGGCTTCCTTTGGGCTGCCGCTGTCCCGTAGGGGTGAGATGTTACTCTTCGATGGGCGGAAGGACTCTTAGGTGCTGTTAGGACAAGCTCCCTCCAGCTTTTCAGCCCATGCCTATGCTGTTCTTCATGGGATGATTTAGCAAGCATCAGCCCATTTTGAAATGATTGTGTAGGTCATACAGGTTGTGGGGTCAAACAACCTGAGGACAAGTGCATGACTCTTACCTCTTCCCACTCCAATTCTCTATGTGCTCTGCTCCCCTTCCCCCAAAACATACCCCACCAGGATAGTCTCACTGACCTTTCTGATGGCGGCTGGGAATTAACATCCGCAAAAGAGATTGTTTACCTAGACGGGAACAGGTAGAGACAGTTCTAGTTAATTTACGAGAAAGAAGTTAAGAAATGAGAAGACTAGGCTAACTCCATGACAGGTTTCAAATGGGCAGTTCAAGAGACAAGGCCTAAGTCTCTGTTTCTCAAGTCCAGGCAAGTCCAGGCCTCAGAAGCTGCCTCACCACCTGGCCTGAGGCAAGAACAATGGGTCAACAGCAGTTTCCAGGCTTCCTCAGCTACTTCCTCAGGAACAGTTTCCAGACCTCCCCAGCAACAGTTTCCAGCCCCCCAAGTCCTGGTAATGGAATGTCCCTAGAGATAGAGCAAGATAAAGTTCACCTATCCCAGAATCTCCTAATGTGCTGTAAACCAGGCCTTCGAGCTTACTTAGTTGTCTATCTCAGTAACGGGAGGCCCCAGCATGCTGGACTTCTGCAGAATAAAACACTCTTTGCATTTACATACTGTTTGAGTCCGGGTGTCATTCTTCAGCAAATCATGGACCCTTACAAAAGGACTTTTTGACTTTTACTTTTTTGTTCCTGGGTAATGTCAATCATTGTCAATCTGGAGGTGCTGATGCCCACCAAAACAGAGTGAAACCCATGTGATGTTAACATGACAACACAGTGTTTAAGGACTGACCTAATTACTGCTGCAACCGCCAATCTAGGCAAAGTCCCCCTGTAGGCAGCTACCTGGGTCACTAGCAATTGGCTCTTAGCTTTGACAGCACCGGCTGGTTAGTTAATGCATTAGTTTTTCTCCAGAACTGAGCTTGGTTCTCCCATCACCAAATTCAACAAAACTCTCCTTACTACCCCCTGCCAGTTCTGTTTGTTTTCTGTTGTCTCAGGTGCATGGTTTTACTTTCCATCCCCAGCCTGGTCTATAACCTGGGCCACCTTTTCCCTACCCTCACACCATGCTTCAGCTTCTTCTCTCATTCAGGCAAGTCTTCTAGAAGATTCCAAATACTGTCTGTCTCTGCAGTGTGGCCCGAGTTAAAGTACATACGGAATTATGAATGCTCTTCTCTCCCTCAGAATTGTCCTCATTCTTATTTTCAACATCTTGAAACTGGCTGTGATGGTCTCCCAGTCCCCCTAAGCCTCTCACCCTACAGCCCTAAACCATGCATTTGTTGTTATTACTGTTGGTTTTGGCTTCTGGTTTCCCCTATACCTGCCTTCTCTAGCTGTGGAAATCCTACCCTTCATTCAATAACAAACATATGAGCCACCTCTTCTGGGAAGCCCTCCTGCAGTCTCCTAAGTCGATTGCTTGGTCTTCTGTGCCCTCGGCCCTTCCGTAGCATCTTCAGTCAGGTGTCTGTTATCGTTGGTCTGGCCACTCTGCTGGCTGCCTGTTCAGAAGACAGGAGTGCTGCTCTGTGTCGCTAGTGTCAACAGACTGGCTCTAACTTGCCCTAGGCCTGGGCTGATAGCCCTGTGGCTTCAGTGCAGAGATGTCCTGCATCCTCCCACCCCCACCCCTTCAGAGGGTGTCGAAGTTTCCCTAGAAACTGACACTTCAAAGCCACCAAGGGAAAAAAAAAATCTAGCTAAATCAGGCAATGTCACTTCCTTCTGAGGATGCTTTCCTGTCCTCCTGCACCTGTGCATGGCCTCCAGCCAGATTTTGACACAAACCAGCAGTTGCACGCAGAGTCATTGAGGAGAGATAAGGGTGCTCAGAGAAGGTTGGGAGAGAGCTGACCTCCAGCCCTTCTTGAGAGTCCTTACTGGAATGGTTCCCTCTCTGAACTGCCCGGAGGGTCTGTGGTATTTCCTTCACCCTCAGGGCGTGGGGTCTTTCTCCAAAGGCCAGAAACACTTTAGATCCTCACTCTGCGCTCTAGAGTGACCTGGTGCTTAATTTTCAGGTTTTTTTTTTTTTAAGCTTTGATGCTGGAACCCAGGGCTTAAAGTTCTGCCACCGACCTACCTCTGCAGGCTACTGGCTTTCTTTTTTACTTTTAAATTTTCCAGGTGCCCGGGGTGGCTCTTCCCAGTGGGAGTCCTGCCCTAAATCCTAGGTCATTTGCATTTTCTCAAGGACCCTTTGTGGCAGGTAGGTCCCTGCCTCTTGCAAATGACCTTGAATAACACCGCCCTCTGCGCTCTCTCTGGCAGCCACAGGAAGAACGTCCTGCCTGCTGTGAGTCTGGGGCCTTTTAGAGCAAGGCAGGAAAACCGAACTGCCTGTCCTTACTCACCCATTACTGGTGACCAGCGGATTAGGCATTTAGGACTTGGATTTGCAATTTGTGAATTGATTAAACTAGGAGACTTTACTGAATGGCTCCCAAGGGCCCAAGTCTTTTATGCCTCTTTTACAGAGGAAGAATCTGAGTTATGACAGAGTTTGGCGCACTCACCTCCCAACCGGACTCCCCCTATGGGCTCTTTATTCGCGCTGAATCACGGGCCTGACTGTCGCCCAGAGCAGAGAGGGCGTCTCCTGCGGCTGGCGGATTTTTACTGCTTCCTTTTCATAATTCACCTCTGTCTGATCTCAGTCCTTGCCTGGCCACTCCTGCATGCCCCACAAACATGGAAAACCGCTGCCCTTTTCTCAGCCGTTAGCTAGCAGGAGAGAGGCGTGCTTCCCCATTGAGGGCTGCAGCCGTGATGACGTGGGGGTGGGGGCGCTGAGAGGTAGCCTCCATTCACCAGGCCTGAGCCCACCGGCTCCCTCACCAGGCCTGCATCTCTTGGGTCTGGTGAAAGCAGAAGGGGGGTTGGGTTGGGGTGGGCACCCTCCTGAGAGGCCGATCCAGGGGCTTTCTCTCTGCCTTAGCGCTGTTGTCTAGGCTTGCCAAGTCCCACGAGTTGGCAAACTGGAGAAGTGCTTTCAAAGCCGGCCCTTCGCCCTCCTTGGCAGATGCCTCAAAGCTGTCTTGCTTTGCTTTGCCTGTGCCTGGGAGTCTGTACAGGGCATTTGTTCACACGCCTCAGTGGGGACATCCCTGGAAGCAGCTCACAGAGGCACAGTGGGAGCTCAGCTGGATGACCCTTGAGGCAGGACCACTTGGGTGGGCGTCAGGAACTGGGGCCAGGTGGCTTGGGAGGAGCAGACAGCCAGAATGGGCGAGGGAGGTGCTAGTAGCGGTCGAGCTTTTAAGGACTGGGAAGCCTTGCCCAATAGTTAACTTTTATAAGCTGTCGGCAGAGCACTGAGACTTTTTCTGTTTCTGTTTTGTTTTAGTTAATCCTGTTTGATGTAAAATCATAAATATCCCAGGACATAGAAATGAGTCCCTGGGACCAGACAGAATCGATGGTGGCCTAGGAATTTACTGGCCTCATAACGTTTTTCTAAAGTTTCATTTCTGGACATGCATAAAGCTTTAAAATGAGGCTCTTTGAAAAAGCCAAGTATGGTGTGGCACTTTTAATCCCAGCACTCAGGAGACAGAGGCAGGGGTCTCTGTGAATTCTGAGGCTGGCCCAGGTTACAGTGAGTTCCAGGACAAACAGAGCTACATAATGAGAATTATGTCTTGAACAACAGATAGATAGATAGATAGATAGATAGATAGATAGATAGATAGATAGATAGATAGATAGATAGATAGGTAGGTAGGTAGATGGATGGGAGACTATCTGATGCTTATGTGAACAGAGCCCATTCCAGACATCACGGGTAATAGCCCAGCTAAGATTGCCAATCAAAATGCCAAATACCAATCCAAGCACTTGGGAGGCAGAGGCAGAGGCAGGCGGATTTCTGAGTTCGAGGCCAGCCTGGTCTACAGAGTAAGTTCCAGGAAAGCTAGGGCTATACAGAGAAACCTTGTCTCAAAAAACCTAAATAAATAAATAAATAAATGCCAAATACCATTTCCGCTTCTAGAAACACAGAGCATTTGGGCTGGTGTGGCAGAACAGTGACAGAGAGTCAGCCCCATAGGAGTGCAGTGACAGCCAGTCCCATGGTAACACAGTGACAGAGAGCCAGGCTTTCCTTGCCTCTGGCAAACTTTTTTCATTTAGTCCCAGTGAACTTTTGTTGAGATAAATTAACAACAACAAAAATTAAGATTTTACCTATGATCTTTTCTGTGCATTCTATTGTTATAGGAAGACCACTCAGACTTCTAGTGAATCAAAAGCCTGGCCGGGATAACACTCAATCATTCAGGGCTCATGTGTGGCACCAAGTGTTTAGGGTAAGGGGTTTTTTAAGGCAAACCCCGGACCTCCTGCTACCTCTCTTAGCTGCATGGGAGGTTTTGCACCAGCAAGCAGTTTAACAGAAGCTAAGATAAATTAGCTGGGGCACCATGACCTCTGGTTCCTAGAATAAAGTTGGGTAATTTTCCATGGGGTTCTCCATCCAGGAGATCAAATCTAGTTAAACCTAAAATGTCCTCAGCAAGAATACCAGATGGAGGACCCTCCATCCTCCACCCTGCCATGTTACCTCAGGAAAGACTGCGGTCCTCAGGCAACACAACATGACTTGGCAAAAAGGCTCCCACCAGTGCTCTTGCTTGTTAAGCCGAAGGCCAGCCTTCCTCCCTAAAATGTTTTTTAAAAAACCAGGTTCCCACAGTTTTCTTTGGCACCAGTCCTTTGTGTCTAAGGCATTAGAATTTTCTTCTAGTTTTACTGAATAAAAAGTACATTTTTTTTTCCAGGTGTGCTTTTGTTTCAGAAAAGATAAGTGACTATTATTTTCAGGTACCTGTCCCCAACCAATTCTGGTCAAAATACAGCCCCAGCCGGCCCTATTCTCACCCTACTCACGATCAAACATTTTTAACTGAGAGATTTAATAGCACAAGAGTACTCAGATTTAATTACATTCATCTTTTAGGATGCCTTGGCTTTGCCTATTTCTTTATAAAAGACGTTCATAAATATAATTGAACTTCAGGTTTGTAGGCTCTCTTTAATTCTTTTTTAAATTGTTTTATGTGTATGAGTGTTTTGCCTGCATGTATGTCTGTATACCATGTATGTGTCTGGTGCAAACATCAGATCACCTGAAACTGGAGTTACAGGCAATTGTGAGCTATGTGTGCATGCTGGGAATTGAACCCAGGTCCTCTAGAAGAGTAGTCAGTGCTCTTAACCCTTGAGCCTTCCCTTCAGTCTCTTGACTGTTTTCTATACAGCATAAAAATAAATTTTATTTTAAAAAAATGTAAGAGGTTTATTTACTTTATTTTAATTATTTTAATGAATGATTTGCCAACATGAATGTATGTGTACCTCGTGCATGCATAGATCTACAGAAGTAGAAGAGGGTGTCGAATTCCCTGAAACTGGAGGTATAGATGGTTGTGAACCATCATGTGGGTGCTGGGAATTAAACCCAGATTATCTGTGAGAGCAACAAGTGTCTTTTTTTGTTTGTTTGTTTGTTTTGTTTTGTTTTTTTGAGACAAGCTTTCTCTGTGTAGCCTTGGCGTCCTGGAACTCACTCTGTAGACCAGGCTGGTCTCGAACTCAGAAATCCACCTGCCTCTGCCTCCCAAGTGCTGGGATTAAAGGCATGTGCCACCAAAAAAAAAAAAAAAAAAGATTTGTTTATTTTTATGTATATGAGTACACTTAAGACACACCAGAAGAGGGCATCTGATCCCATTACAGATGGTTGTGAGCCACCATGTGGATGCTGGGAATTGAACTCAGGACCTCTGGAAGAACTTTCAACCCTCTTATCTGCCAAGCCATCTCTCCAGCCCCACAACAAGTGCCTTAATACCTCAGCCAGCTCTGCAGCGTTTTGGCTGCTTTCTATAAAGCACAGAAATGAATTTTATTTTGATCTTGTCAAAGGTAAATTGATAAATTAATTTCTGGAATAAGGCAAGAATATTGAGGGATTGCTGCCTTTAACCAGTACCTCTACTCCAACCAGCACACCAAACAAGAACAAAACAGCCCTGGTGCTTGGAGCCCACAGTCTATACATCTTGTACTGGCTTTGTGTCCCCGTGCCCTGCCCTTAAGTTGACTTGCTTATTATATTTCAAACCTGCTGTTGGCAAGGAATGTCCAAATTGGTTTGCTTCTGTCTTATATTTACAAAGAAGGCCATGGGGCCAGTTCACAAGTGAGCAGCCCTGGAAAGACAATGTCCTTTCCTTCCTGAGACAGATATTTCAGGATTGGGGAAGCAGGGTTTCCTGTGTTCTCACAAGGGGCTGAGAAAAAAAGAAAGCCAGGGCAATTTCAGAAAGAATTCAGCCTGGGCTAAACAGGAGACTGCTTTTGTGCACAGCTCTCTCCTACCCTGAGAGGCCTGCCTAGCCTGGGGGCTGCAGGCACAAGAGGAAGTAAGGCTACGATTGTAGCCATACAGTTCTCTGGAAGCACCACTCACTGGAGGTCAGGACTTCCCTCCACCCATCTCCCGCACCAACCCCCACTGCTCCAAGCTTTGATCACACAGCAGTTGTGTCTTACTTCTGTCCTTTCTCACCAAAGAGCATAAGGAACTTTGGCTCCCTCTAGAAACGTTTACGTAGTTTATATTGAGTTCCCACCTTGTTTCTGTGTTCTGCAAAAGACAAAGCGATCTCTGTCAGGCTCTGTGCAATCCCATCAGGCGATGCACAATCGTGCCAGGCCAATTTTCCTTCAATTTCCTTTTACGTTGTTTTTTTCATTTTGTATTAATATGTTTTTAAGTTAGCATGCAGAAGAATGTCAATATAGAGTTAACATTAAGGTATTTTCATTCTTATGTGTTATTATTGTATTTTGCTTAATTCCTTCCCTTCTGCCAGTGGCCTCCATGTCCCCTCTGCTCCCACCTGGTTCCTGCCCTGCCCTCAGAGTCTCCATTTCAAGTTCACATCATACATGTTCCATTAGTTTCTCTTTTACTTCCCCTCTCTAAGATCTTCTATTCTAACGTTCAAGCTCTCTTTTCCAGTTTTAACACACACAAATGTGCACACATGCACACACATTACAAATTTAACCCTAAGTTCCACCTATGAGAGAAAACGTGGCATCATTTTTTGAGTTGGATGATTCCTAGTTCCATCCATTTTCCTGCAAATCCCGAGATGATATTTTTGAACTTTTTTTTGTTTTTCTGATTTGTTTGGTTTGTTTGTGTGCCTGTTTTATGAGACGGGGTTTCTTTGTGTAGCCCTGGCTGTCCTAGAACTCACTCTGTAGATCAGGCTGGCCTCAGATTCAGAGATCCGCTGGCCTTGGCCTCTGGACTGCTGGGATGAGAGGAGTGAGTGAGCAGACATGCCCAGTGATTTTAATATTTAAATTATTATTATATCTTGTCTTGTTCTTTGAGACAGGGTGTCACATAATGCAGACTTGCTATGGTCCTGAGGATGACCTTAACTCCTGATTTTACATCTTACAAATGCAGAGATTATAAGAATATGCCAACATGCCTAGTTTTGAATTTATTTCTCATTAAAAACATCCATGAAGTTAAACAACAATGACAAAACCCTTACCAAATGCAAGGAATAATGATGATGATGATGATAATAATATGCCCAGGAAAGAGGAGAAATACAACAATAAAGTAACAGAAAGTGGCTGAGGGTGAGGGTGGGGGTGGGCAGAGGAGAAGAGAGCAATGACAACCTCATTATTTTTTCATCTTTCTTAGCCCGGAGGTAATAGACACTATTGGAGTTTTAAAATTAATTTGTGAAATAGGAAGTTAAGTATCATCAAAATTGAGAAAGTCACAACTATTATAATTCAAATTCAAATTATATAGTAAACTGGAGTGTAAGTCAAGCATTGGAAATGAACAAAGCCTTTAAGAGAATAACATTATGAGGATTAGATTATAGTTCTACACGTAAGCAAGATCATTTATTAAAAGAAATAAACTCAAAATTGGCTTAAAGAAAACCGCTTAGTACAACTATGTACCCTCCTAAAATATATATCTAAAAACGTCACTCAGAATCAGAGATAGTGCTCAAACTCCCAGAAATACCTCTCTAATAGTGGAATTCCAGGCACTGCGGCATTTGGGACAGGGAGATATTTTTGGACTGAGCTTTCCCGGTCTCTAAAATCAGACCCTGCGGTTGCCAGCTCATAAGACCAGCCTTGTGCGCCTAGGGGTTTGTTCTGGATTGTTGAGCTTCCACAGGGCAGGGCCTGGGGACTCTTTGTCTAATTCCAGGCATTGCAGAGAGAGATCTTTGTGAGGACATGCTCTCTGGTGTGACAGAAAGTGGGTGGCTGGGAGCACTTGCTCTCTGGAGTCACTAAGTAGAGTGGCTGCTGGAGAATCCTTGGAGGATGTTCTGGTAACTATTTTGGGCTTTGAGTGGGCTATTTGATATAGCCAACCATTTGTATTTAACAGGCCAGGGCTTGATTTACCAGGATTTTCCTATGTGTCATGCCCACTGAGAGAGCTAGAGTCAGGCAACCCTGGGTTAGTTAGAAAGCCAGCTCTTCTACGTACTGGCTGCACAGCCTTGGGACGATGACTCAAGACTTTCTGACTCTTGTTATCTCATCTGTACAACATGCTTACTGTTCACACATTTGTTCGCTGGTGGGAGTCCATCATGTCTCGTACGATTATCATGTGAGAGCCTGCTCTGGATGTTTCTCTTTAGAAGCAAACTCTTGAGATTGTATTCTAGTGGAACATGTTAGAAAAGTAGGCACAGAAACCAGAAAACAAGTTCCTCATGCATCAGGTAGACTAGATGAAGGAACAGGGCCACGGCAGTGAGACGGTGTGAGCGTGTGTGCATGTTTGTGCACCAGTTGCTTGGGACAGGATAAAGAGGAAAGACTACCTGAATGAACCACATGAGCTACATGGAGATGTGGAGAAGAACTTGTCTCTGCAGAGACTGCAGTTTCAGACAAGAGGCTAAAATGCAGTAAGGCAGAGGGAGAGTGCTTAGGAGCTGAGGACTGCTTTCTATGAGATGTCTTAGGCTAGGCTAGTCCAAAATGGGGACTTTGGATTCTGCCTGGAGTATGCTCAGAAATCCTGGGAGGTTCTGAGCAGAGCAGTGGTAACTCTGCTTTCTCCTCAGAGAGGATTTTTCTGTTGAGGGTTAGATAGCATGTGGGAAGATGGGGTGGGTATGGGGATCACAGACTCAGAGCTACCCTGGGGCATGGCTTAGCTTCATCTCAAGAAGGAATTATTTTGGCTTCTAAGTTGAGAACAGACTATCTATGCCAAAGGAGCATCAGAAATATAGTGAGCAGAGATTCTAAGACCAAGACGGGTAGGGAGTGGTGGGAAATGGTTGACTCTGGGTCTATCTTAAAGCCATGGGACCAGATTTCTGATGAGTTGAATGTGAGGATGTCACAGAGTGGCCAGAATGGAGCTCTATGATATACAGGGACAGAGGTGTTTTGGTGCAGCAGAGGGAAGGGCCCACAGTTCCATTACAGTCATGTGAAACACCTGTTAGATGTGGGAGTGGAAATTTTGAGTTAAAAATTAGAAAGAGAAGATTGACATTTGGGAGTGAAGACATGGGAGAGATATAAATTTGGATATTACGATGAAAATTTGGGGTCTGGATAGCACCATACACAGAGTGACCATGGGTAAAAAGGAGTAAAGACCTGGATCAAGACACTTTAATCCTAGCCGGGCAGTGGTGGCGCTTGCCTTTAATCCCAGCACTTGGGGGGCAGAGACAAGTGGATTTCTGAGTTCCAGGCCAGCCTGGTCTACAGAGTGAGTTCCAGGACAGCCAGGGCTATACAGAGAAACCCTGTCTCGAAAAACAAAACAAACAAAACAAAACAAAACAACAACAAAAAAACCACTCTAATCCCGAGGGACCGGGGAGATGTGGATAAGCCAGGGAAAGCTTCCCCTGTACGGAGGTAGGTGGGAAACAAGGTACAGACCTCAGAGTATTGTGAGCTTTGTGTGAAATAACACACCAGAGGGCAATGCTCAACGAACATTAACTATATTCAAAGCTGGACACACAGAAATAGTCATAGAGATCTTTTCTCTGGGTACCTTGAAGGATCAAGAATAGGACAAAAGAAGAAGATCTATGGTGGAGGTGCTGGCAAAGATTCTTTGCTTAGTCACACACTAACCAAACCAGTGTGGCAGTTGTCTTTATTCTTGCTGTCTCTGACCAGGTCCCTCATCATCCACATGCCCAGGCTATGTGTGACCACTCTGCCTGCCTTTAGGAAGCATCAGTTATGTCAGTTTACCCAGAATTCCTTTCACTCCATGTTTCCTCTTAGTAATTTTCTTTTCTTTTTCTTTTTTTTTTTGTTAAAAAAGATTTATTAATTATATAATAAGTACAGTGTCACTGTCTTCAGACACACCAGAAGAAGGCATTAGATCTCATTATGGGTGGTTGTGAGCCACCATGCGGTTGCTGGGATTTGAACTCGCAACCTTCAGAAGAGCAGTTGGTACTCTTACCCTCTGAGTCATCTCACCCACCCTACTTCTCAGTAATTTTCTAGTTACTGACCTCCACCCTGCTCCTTGGCCATATGCTTCCAGTGGCCTGTGCTGCACTTGTAGTTAAGTCCAGTCTCTCTCCTATACTTCAAGACCCCTGATTCTGGTTTCTTAGGACACCCAGTGGGCGTCTGCCCTGAACTCCAGGGGTCTCTGTGCTGATGGTGATCACTCAGAGTAAAGGTTTGCCTTTTTTTTTTGTTTTGTTTTATTTTTTCGAGACAGGGGTTCTCCGTGTGGCCCTGGCTGTCCTGGAACTCACTCTGTAGACTAGGCTGGCCTCGAACTCAGAAATCCACCTGCCTCTGCCTCCCAAGTGCTGAGATTAAAGGCGTGCGCCACCACCGTCCGGCAAGGTTTGCCTTTTTAAGCTTTAGAAAGTGTTACTGAACAATATCTTCCTTGAAGAGTAGTAACAGTCTTCCTGCCAAAGGAGCCAGAGCATAGGAAGATGGGAAAGGTGGCTGAAGGTAAACTTGTGCTGTAGAAAAGCTTGCTGTTGGTACTGTGTTCCACACTGAGGGTGTATTAATCCTGTATCGGTTGGTTGTTTACTCATCTTTTCACACACACACACACACACACACACACACACACGTATACATCCACATATATATGCATATATACATACAAATTCATATATATGCATATATGTGTGTGTGTATGTCTGTGTGTGTGTGTGTGTGTGTGTGTGTCTGTCTGTCTGTCTGTCTGTCTGTCTGTCTTCAGAATGTTCTGTGCCTGATGGGATTTGGCGGAGACTTCAGCCTAGGCCATCCCATCTGATTGCTTTATGCCCTGCTTGGGATGTGGTACCATTATTAATCCTGAAAAACTACCCTTGAAAATGCTCAACCAGGATATAGGTCCTCCCAAACAGAGCACTCCTTAACAACCAATCCCAGGGCAAACTGATCAAGCAAGGGTGGTGCCTTGAGTATCATCAGAATGCAGTGTGTGTGGATGCTACTGGAGTTCAGGGCAGACGCCCATAGAGTGTCCTAAGAAACCAGAATCAGTCGCCCGCCCCATTAATGAGAGGAGTCATGCTAAAGAGAGAGAAGAGATGTTGTAGCACACTGAGAAGAGGAGCAGATACAGCAACTCAAGCCTGTCTCTGGCTACTGACGTGAGCTTTAAACAGAACAATCCAGATGCGACCTAAGAGGATTGTCTAATCAAGCATTCCTGGCCAGAGTGTGGTCTGGTTGACCTTTATTTCAGTTCTCGGGCTACAAGGTGGCTCAAAGAAATTCTTATTGCTTGAGATAACAGTATGCTTTCTGTAAGATAATTATAGTTACAACCTGACCATCATAGATAATTGCCCTCATTTGAGGGGCTGGTCTGTCTGGTCACTCATGCTTGAGGGGTAATTTAAATCCTTTGTTATAAAGATATTTATCAGTCAGTTCTGTCAGTTCCTGGAATTTAAGGTGACTGCACACCTTGATACTATGAAGAGGGGGAGCTGTAGGCCCAAGTGTGGAGTCAGTGATTCTTAGCCAAATCAGTTTTTAAGGTGCTTGTTGTTTGTTAAGTGGCTCTGGTTGATTCACTTAACCTTTCTGGGTCTCACTTGAAAAACAGAGGTGGTTGTAGTAACACTGTAAGGTCTTAGCATAGTGCTAACTGAACATATCCAGTACACATCAACAGCCGTTTTTACAACGTGTGACTTGTCTGTCGGGCATTATGGCCACCAGATGCTATCAGTGGGGAGCTTTGAAGAGCAAAGTCCCCACATTTATGATGCCATCACAGAATATAATTTCCAAGGAGAGGGTGCAGTAGAGCGGATGACCTCATGGTGAGAGGTTCAGGGCTCCAGGTAACCAATCTCATTTTTCACTCCCTGACCTGGGCATCTTCAGGCTCATTGACCACAGTTTTACAGACTGGTATCCATCAAGAACTTGGGGTTTCAGGCTAGGAAAGGCCTTTGCACTCAGTGGTTTCAGTAGACATCTGGGCAGCCTGGGGCCATCTTGATCTCTGGGTATCTGGGAGAATCTGATGGTACAATTGCTTCTTCTTCTTCTTGTTCTTCTTTTTTTTATTAGATATTTTCTTTATTTACATGTGATATGATTTCTCCTTTCCCAGTTTCCCCTCAAAAAAAAAAAAAACCCAACAACAGAACAAATACCTGTTGCCTCCCCCCTCCACCTACTTGCCACCCCACCCTCTCCCATTAATTGGCCCTGGCATTCCCCTACACTGGGGCACAGAACTTTCACAGGGCCAAGGGCCTCTCCTCCCAATGATGATCGACTTTGCAATCCTCTACTATACACATGCTGCCAGAACAATCAGTCCCACCATGTGTACTCCTTGGTTGGTGGTTGAGTCCCTGGGAGCTTTATAGAGCAGAGATGGAAGGAAGGGCACTCCAGCCTGATATAGCTGTCTCCGGAGAGGCTCTGACAGTACCTGACTAATACAGAAGTAGAGGCTCACAGCCATCCATTGAACTGAGTACAGGGTCCCCAATGAAGGAGTTAGAGAAAGGACCAAAGGAGCTGAAGGGTTTACAGCCCCTTAGGATAAACAACAATATGAACTTCTTCTTCTTCTTGGGACTGTGTTCAGTTCTGGTTCCCATGGCATTGCTCAGAGCAACACTGAATGACCCTGAGTGAGGAGGAGAGACCAGCTAGACCCATCCTATCCACCGAGGGCTTGTGACCCTGTTAGCTGCTGGAGAGTCCTCCACAAAGACTGAAGCTTAAGGAGATTCATATTGCTGATTTGGTTAAAACTCTTGGTGTCATTGGATTGACGGGGATGGAGTTTGTTCTATGGACCCTGGAACCAGGAGACCTAATTTTGAATGTTACTCCATTACTTTTCAGTTGGATCCTGCTGGAACACTAAATCCATTCAGACAGATGCTTCAAAGGTGAAATGGGACCAACAACAGTGTCCACTGATGGAGTGATTTAGGGATAAACGAACTAAAGGTTGTGCAATATTGAGCACAGAGCGGGGCTCAGGACAGGCATCTTACCTGGTGGCACAGGGTGGAAAGAATGCCACGTGCTGTCAGTTTGCCCAGGTCCCTTTTAACATGGCCCCTTCTCCTTACTTCCCTCCAGTATCCAGTGTGACAGATCTGAGACACCTGCTCCTATGGCATTACAAAAGGGCAACCTGTTTAGTGAAGGCTCATTCTAATGGAATAGGGCAGGGCCTAGGAATCTGCATTACAAATAAATAATCTGATTCAGTTCTCTGGGTCCAGCGGCCTTTCTTCTAGAAACCCTAGGCTCAGGAGTGGGAGGTTATTTGGTTTTCTTTTGTTTTGTTCCCTCTAGTCTTTGTCTGTCTTAAAGCAATGCTCTTTTTCTGTGTAGCTCTGTAGCTTTATAGCCATGGGCGGCTTAGAGCGTGACATGTAGACCAGGCTAGACTCAAACTTAGCACAAACCTCTTACCACTAATCTGGGGTGGCAGGTGTGTGCCACACCCAGCAGGGCTGCAGGAGTTTGACACACTTTTTTTTTTTTTATCTTTCCGTTTTAGTAGGAACTGAAAAAAAGCAATCAGAATAATCACTGGAACCAACTAGGCCTTAAAACCGAGCTCTGTAACGCGTGCTTTGGGGCTGTTCTCAGGCCTAAAGGAGGTGCTGCGTCCTTTCAAGCTGCACACGGCCTTCTACAGTCTTCCTGTCTTCTGCCTTCTCCTCCTCCTGCTGACTCTTCTTGGCTGTGGACCTGACTCCTCCTGGGGAGGTACTGTTTTCTCAAACTCCACGGATGACTCTTGGTGCCACCAAGACCCCATTTCCCTCCTAGCCATTGCCAGCACTTGAACTCAGTTGCTCAGAAGTGGATCAGTCTCAATCTTCTACTCTTTTTCCTCCTAGCCAATTAATTATTCACCAAATTTCTCCTGATCTTTCCTCATGGTACTACGCAAATCAGGCCTCTTGGCTGCTGGGTGCCACTGCAGCTACCCTAACCCAAACAGGCTTTACCGGCATACCTGGCTCCACTAAGTGAGGTGGTCCTTAAGTTTGCCTCCTGCCTTAGAACAGAATGCTCACAGATTCCCACCCTGAGTCTCGAAGCTCCACCCTCTCCAATCTCTTTTCATTTACTCTGCTGGAGTCACTCTGGCTTGGGAGTCACTCTGTCGTGGGCTCCTTCAGCTGTCTGGGGGGTCTTGGCTTCCTTACTGACATTACTGTTTACTAGCAACTCTTCAGCAGAGATAGAGACATGTGTTTATAAAAAGAGAAAGAGAAAGGGAATATGTTCTATGGAGGTGTGGTGAGGTATGGGGGAAGAGTTGTCTCAGTGGACCTATGCTGTGGCATCCCTTCCCCTGAGGGACCGGCCACACCATGGTATAGTATAGAATAGAGTTCTTAAGGGCATGGGGAGGGGAGTTAAGAGGGTAGTAGAGGTGAGAGAGGCAGAGAGAGAGAGAGAGAGAGAGAGAGAGAGAGAGAGAGACAGAGAGAGAGACAGAGAGAGAGACAGAGAGAGAGACAGAGAGACAGAGAGAAAGAGAGGGTGGGGGAGAGAGAAAGAGAGAGGCCATGAGGAGAGGGGAAAGGGCCAGAGGACAGGAAGCAAAGAGGGAAGAGCTCAAGAGAGCAAGAGGAAGGGGCAAATAGCCCCTTTTATAGTGGCTCAGGCTACCTGGCTGTTGCCAGGTAACTATGGGGTGGAGCTTAGACAGAATGCTAACAGAGTAGTTAAGAGATCTCTAGAAGGGACGGAGGTGGTGCCTCACACCTTTAATCCCAGCACTTGGGAGGCAGAGGCAGGCAGATTTCTGAGTTCGAGGCCAGCCTGGTCTACAGAGTGAGTTCCAGGGCAGCCAGGGCTATACAGAGAAACCCTGTCTTGAAAGAAACAAAAAAGAAGTCTCTCCATCTCCGCGGCTCTGGAGTATCTTCCTGTGGTCCCTTCTCCTTGCACCACACCTGAGCCGACAGACGGCAGCGGGGGCTGTGCACACAGGCACAGGCTCACTTGCTTCCTAGTTCTCAGAGCTTTTTGCTCAGCTCAGAACTGAATTGAGAAGAATGCATTTCCCAAATATTTCAAATATAGCCTGTCTTGTAAAGATTTTTTTTTTTCTGGTTGATGAATCTACATGTGGGAGGGGGGTTTGTGAGACATGCAGCCTTGTGACCAGCTCTCCTTGGGCATGCCCAAAGTGACAAAATTTTGCTTCATATGGCAAAAGACCCAGTCCTTATTTCGGAAGTAAAAGTCATCCTTTGGTTCAGAGTGGATTGACATCCTTCTTCCCTGGGCTTCAGAGAAATTCACAACTTCTGGAAGCTGGAAGACAGCATTGGCAACATTTAGCATAGTACTTAACATTTCTTTTATAAGTTGAGATAAAAATGGAAGCTGGGGAGGTTGCAAGGCCTGACCAAGGTCATGCAAATGACCAGCCCCTGCCCTTCTCCACCAGAGTTCTGCTCAGTCAGCTCTGTCCCTGGTTTCAGTCATCTGCCCTGCTTTGCATGTTTCCCTGTGACCCACTATCGACCTTCTAAGGAATTTGTTTCCACAGAGGGTGCTGGAAGCAGTACTTGGGATGGAAAAGACTAGGAAAAAAATGGAGAGGGGGAGGAGCGAGTCAGCACAGGGGAGGGGAAGGATGCTAACAGGAGGTGGAGGATGGGGTAGGAGCAGCTGGACAGAGAGGCTCTGGAATGTCAATTTACAATACATAGGCACTACCTTCTTTTGAAAGGCTAACATTTTGAAGGGAAGTTGGCTGCTCTAGATTTAAGATCAGAACTGCCTTACTCTTAGCATTTTAGACTAACTTCCTCCACTCTCTTATCTTCTTAATTTCATAGCAAACAATGGGCTATTGACTAAACATTCGGAGCAGTGGGTGTTCTCCCAGGGAGGCCCGGTCAGCCCCTCTGGCTTTTGCTCTAACTCCTAACCTGTACTGATCTACAGGAAAGAGAAGACTGGAGAGTCTGATGTTTCTCATTTCCATGTTCTAAGGTGCACACATCTGGGACAGAAGACCATGGGCTCATAAAATGCATGTCCATGCATTTCTATATATGTGTGTGTGGGTACATGTGGGTACACCTTACATATAAGTGTGAACCCTTGTGTGTGTGTGCCTGCATGCCTGTATGCATGAATGTATGCATGTTTGAGATGTATGCATGTGCTCATGCATATGCATGTGTGTGCATACATATGTATCGGTATATGTATAAGTGAATATATGCATGTGAGTGTGTGTGTTTTGTTTGTTTGTTTGTTTTTGTCTGTTTGGTTTGTTGGTTTTTTGAGATAGGGGTTTCTCTTTATAGCCCTGCCTGTCCTGAAACTCACTCTGTAGACCAGGCTGGCCTCAATCTCAGAAATCCGCCTGCCTTTGCCTCCTAAGTGCTGGGATTAAAGGCATGCGCCACCACTGCCAGGCTTATGAGTGTGTGTTAGCACAGGTTGGAACAAGCCTGTCAATTGCACTCTTTTTAGGGAAGAGGTGTTTGAAATGAGAATATTAACATCTGTTTTTGTTGTTGTTAAAAAGGGCAAGAAAATAGCTCCAGGGCTAGTCCCCAAACTCCATACCCAGGTAACAAAGAAACCAACCACACCTGGCTGCAGTGATTCACTTTACAGTCTGTAGAGAGCTGTAGTATGACCCAGCAGGCACATTAGTTGGAACCTTTGAGGAAATGGTATTTGGACCACTTCCAAGAGAGACCCCAACCTCACTGAACCGCTCAGCCTTTTGCTACAGTTGGAGAAAATCTTGACGTGCTTTAAAGGCATGGGAAGGCATTTGTAGGGTGTAAGGATCACACGGGGAACTCTTGTGGGGGGTCCCTAGTCTGCTTGGCACAGTGCCCGACACATGCTGTAAAAAGCTGCCGACGTCTTACTCTTTTCTATACCATTTCTCAGTCTCCTTTGGGATGGTACAGAGCAGAAACCACTGGCCTGATGCGAAGATGACCAAGGGTGTAGGGAAAAAGTACTTCAACTCTACTTAGAATTTTTCCGTTATAACTTCAATTTGTAGAATATATTTTATGGTATTCACAATATCTTAATGCATGCAGATATAATTTATAAATATATATCTTTAGAAATATTTATTATTTTATTTTGTTCATTTTGGTACTTTGCCAGCATGTACACCTGTGTACCACATGAGTGGAGGGTAGAAGAGGTAGTTGAAATCCCCTGGGACTGGAGTTACTGACAGTTGTCAGTTGCCCTGTGTGTGCTAGGAATCAAGCCTGGGTCTTTTTCAAGTGCTCTTACCCAACGAGCCATCTCTCCAGTCCTATAAGTCACACACACACACACACACACACACACAAACACACACAAAACATGTATCTTATATAACATGCTATATATCATATATCTCTATACATTTTACCCCCACCCCCCAAATGTGAGAAGATTCACTGGGTAAAATGCTTTCCATGCAAATGGAAGAGCCTGAGTTTGAACTCCCAGAACTCATATAAAGCCTAATGTCTGTAAACCCATATCAAGCCAATGTAGTACTATGTAATACCCCGTGGTAAGGTGGGAGATGGCCACGGCAGAATCTTTGGAATCTTGGGAGCCAGCTAACCTGATGCACTAAGTGTAAAACCACAAGACATCCCATCTTAAACAAGGAGGACGAGGACTAATGCTTGAGACTGCCCTCCGACTTCCATAAATGTATACCGTCACTTGCTTGCCGGCATTCACACACCCAGAATCTCTGATACTGGAATGATGACACCCACTCGTGTTGCTAAGGACAGATCTTTACACAGTCTATGGACTTGAATCCTAGTTTCTTCTGCAGACTCCCTCCCAGACACACGCAGGAGTATGACTACCTTACCAGCTCTCAGGAAATCCCTTAGCTCACTACAGTTAAGAAATAAAATTAGTCATCAGAGAGCCTTTGTCTTCATCGTTCTTCACACAAGAACCTTTCCAAATATGCTAAGAAACAAACCTGGTCTTGAAAAACAGGACATATGAACAAACAGACAAGATTTGTGGCAAATCTTTTCCTCATGTCTCCAGGAAATTCAGGGTTGGAAGCTGAGGAAAGTCTGCCAGGAAGCTCAGCCTTCCCACAATGACTTCTCCTGGTGATTGTCAGAGCCAGTCCTCCTGGTGATTGTGTGAGCACAGAGTCCCTGCGCTCACGGAGCATCCTTAGCATCATGAGAGATAGACCAAGGGAGAGAAAGCTTTATGTGCAAACTAGCTGCACAAAAGCTGTGAAGTCTAATTGAAAGAATGGCCCATCAAAGGACCCATCACTTTCTCCTGTGTACATGATTTAAATGTTCTTGGATGCTTAGAACCTTATAAGATTGTTAATGGAATTTGGGGGGGTGGGGCGTAGGGAGGGGAATCCCTTCATGGTTGCCAAAGGTTAACAGGAAATCAGGGTCTCCTTCTTAAGGGAGTCCTTAGTAGGGAGTCTCACTAGTAAAAGAATTTAAGAAGTTACTCAATGGAAGTTAACGACATTTTTATTAGAGTTTAAAAGAAAAACCCCAGGGGCAAGCAAGCTGTAAATCTCAGCAGCTGCCCCAGGAAGAGAGGGGAGGAAACAGTCAGTGGTGGTGCACACCTTTTGTTGTTGTATTTTATAAAAGGGCAAAGAAGTTAGGGATATGTTTGGTGGAGGTGCAGGATGGTGTGGGGGATGGGGGTGCCTCTGCAGGCCCATGCTGTAGCATCCCTTCCCCCTCCCTGCCCCAGGTACCAGCCATATGACATAGTACAGAATAGAGTTTATTTAGGGCATGAGGAGGAGAGTTGAGAGAGAGAGAGAGAGAGAGAGAGAGAGAGAGAGAGAGAGAGAGAGAGAGAGGAGAGGGGAAGAGAAGAGAAGAGAAGAGAAGAGAAGAGAAGAGAAGAGAAGAGAAGAGAAGAGAAGAGGCGTAGAGGCGTAGAGAAGGGTGAGGGGAATGGGGAGAGAAGGGACAGAGAGGGAAGAGAGTAAGAGAGAGAGAGAGAGAGAGAGAGAGAGAGAGAGAGAGAGAGAGACAGACAGACAGACAGACAGACAGACAGACAGACACAGACACAGACACAGAGAGGGGAGGGGGCAAACAGCCCCTTTTACAATGAGTCAGGCACACCTGGCTGTTACCAGGTAACTGTGGGACAGAGCCTAGACGAAATGCCAACACTTTTAATCCCAGTACTCTGGAGGCAGAGTCAGGTGAATCTCCAAATTCAAGGCCAGCCTGGTCTGTGGGCAACCAAGGCCACAAAGAGAGACTCTGTCTTGAAAACAAACAAACAAACAACAAAACAAACAAATAAACAAAAAAATGGGAGGAAAAAAGGCATGACGTTTGGTTCCTGCTAGTGCAAGAATGACACACGGAAACCTGCTACACTGAAGCTACTACAGCTGCAGAGTGGAGAAGGGGCTTTAGGGAAAGAGCAAGGAAAGATTGCACGCCTTCTGGCTGAGAACCGTGGGCAGAGCCAGCTGAACCTCATGGCTGCTCTGCTTGTAGGAAGGAAAAGTACAGTATTGCATTAAAGGAATGATTAGTCTGCCTGTCTCTTTAGCATGGCTTTACAGGAGCCTGCTTCCTAGGAGTGGTTCCTTGCCTAGGTGAATGACCCCACCCAACTGGAATGTTAGGTTCCCACCCAGGCAGAGATCCTATTCTCTTGACATCTACCATCTACCACAGAAATGAATGACAGCCAGAGAAGCCAGTTCCTGCTCCCAGAGTTGGGCAGGAGTCGGGTAGGAGGCCTCAAGTGGACTTTACCTTTCAGAGGCTAACAGAGTGAGGCACCAGACTATCGAAAAAGGTTAAAGCTTTTACATCTAAACTAAACTGGCAATAGACCAATTAGCAGAAGAAAAAGCTTATAAATGCACTTACTGTGTCATGTGCATGGAAGCCATACTAACCTGAACCTCAATGCTCAATGTAGGGGAGACAGAAGTAGGGTGCTGCTGTTATTCTTAGAGGGGAAGTGATTTTTAGGGGAAATGAGTACACCCTAAGAACAGACAATAGCTTGTAAATGATTCCCTCTGGAAACTGAGTGGGATCCAGAAACACAATGGCTTGTGACCAAGTCTATCTTGGTGTGGTGACATTCACATCTTCCTCCCTGTGGGGTGAGCTTAGCCTTCCCTGGCTAATGAGATATCCGGGAAGAGATGGACAACAATCATGTCCCCTCTGGGAAACCATCGGACAAGAGAACTGGCTCTTGAGGGTGGAAGCAGGAGTGTGGGTTCTCAGGCTCCCTCTGAAGCCTTTCCATTTTCCTGTAGCGCAAAATGACACATGCTGGGGTATGGTTTTCTGAGCCCCATTGAAACTGTGGGAATCCCTAGCAACCCAGAGTGAACGTGGTCTGAACCCAGTGCCCACAAGCCCCTTCCGCCCTGGCTGAGGCCCAGGAGGATGAGAGTGGTGTCATCCTTGTCAAATTACACCTGGAATAGTAGTCCTCAAAGTTTAATGACCTGAGCTTCCTCACCCACTTCCTGGACATTTACCATTCTGAAGTGAACTATCCGAGAGACTGCGGATGCTGGCACTCTGCCCTTATGAGATGATAGGGCTGTTTATAGTGTGTGTTTTGCATTAGAATAAAGTATCCAACCAGGAGCACTATCTCACTTATCCCCACCTTCTGGGGATGGAAATTGACAATGTGTGGGGTATACTCTGTGCTTGCTAGCCTACCTAGCAAAGCCTGGTTCTGCCCCTTTGGCTTTGTGAGACAGGTCTGTATCAAGACATGCCAAGGAAGAATGCTACTTTCTCTTAAGATGGAGAAACCAAGTCCTAGTTACTGTTTTACCTAAAAGCACTAAAACACTAGATAAAAGGAAACACGCACACACACACACACACACACGCACACACACACACACACACACACACTCACACAGACACAAGACCCTGGACATTGGGCAATGAAATACAAAGATCCTTATGAGATGGGAAGGAGATGAGCCCAGGCTTATGGGTACCCTGGTTGGTGGTTACAGAGGTATAAGGCTATAGCGCAGGGATGGGGAACTCAGGTGGTATCTTCCCAAGGTGAGGAAAGGAAACTGAGCATCCCAGAAGAATGAGGTTGGAGAGCTATGCAGTTCACAGGCCAGAGAGCTTCGGGGAGAGGGCTGCAAAGACAGAGAGCCTTGTTTAATATGCTTCAAAGTGCTCTCATGGATGCGGCAGAGTGACACTCAGCACCAGTCTGTGAGGAATCCACATAGACCAGCGAGAGAACGACATAAAATAACCAGAGGGAATGGCTCCTTACCTGTGCAGTGCTGGGAGTGGCTGCTCCTCTCACAGGCTGGATGAGAGTCTCACACTAAACAGGGCAGCTGATAGAGCGTTTAGAAGGCTCTTACCTCTAAAGTCTCTCTCTGTCTCTGTCTTTGTTTCTGTCTGTGTCTGTCTGTCTCTCCCTCTCTCTGTTTGTCTCTGTCTGTCTCTATCTCTCTGTCTCTGTCTCTCTGTCTCTCTCTCTCTCTGTATCTGTAGGAATTCTGGATTCATTTTTTTTTAATTGGCAAAAATAGTACTTGTGAAGGAGATAGCAGGATTTGCCAAACTAAGCCTCTAGAAGAAAATATAACCAAAAGTGTGAAACAAATCCACATTCAAACATTGGCAAGTGTGAAACATGGAAGAAATTTGTGTGAAGATTATATTGTCAGAGAAAAATTAAGTTAAGCCAGGCTCTGGCAAGTGTTCACAATGAGCACAGAATTGTTCAAGCTGCTGGAACATTGTTGCAAGAAGCCAAGACATCAAATTCAGCCCAGCCTAGGAATCCAGAAGGCTGAGGCTTCACTCCAACCTCTGATATGTATGAATTAAGTATTTGCTGTGCTGGTTTATGTCAAGTTGACACAAGAGTCATCAGAAAGGAAGGATCCTCAATTGAGAAAATGCCTCATGGCAGTAGGGCATTTTTAAATCAGTGGTTGATAGGGGAGGGCCCAACCCATTGTAAGTGGTACCATCTCTGGGCTGGTGGGATTGGATTCTATAAGAAAGCAGGCTGAGCAAGCCAGTGAGCAGCACCCCTCCATGGCTTCTGCACCAGCTCCTGCCTCCAGGTTCCAGCCCTGTTTGAGTCCCTGTCCTGATTTCCTTCAGTGATGGACTATGAAGGGATTATAAATAAACCCTTTCCTCCCCAACTTGCTTTGTTTCATCACAGCAATAGTAACACCAACTAAGGTAATTGCTTTGCATCCCAAGGATCCAAAAAAAGACTCCAGAGCAAGGACAGGTACTTTGAAGTCCCGCACATCTTATAGACAGAGAAGAAAGCAAATTTCTTTAAAATATTATTGAGCATCCTGATAATACAGTGCACTAGGGCCCAGATGCCACAGGAAAGAGATTCTCCTAGATCTTTTAGAATCCACACTCTACAGACTCTTCAACAAACCATAATAAAAGGCAACACAAAACATACACCCTGTTGGCAATACTAGCAAAAGGCTGGGAGTATGCGGGCCAGAGTAATAAGTTCTCTTCTTCTCCACACAGCCTTTAAGGAGAGAAAAAGAATGTTGGAGAATCTGCTCTCATAGAAAAGAAGTGGACATTTAATCTGGGTATTGAAATAAAAAGAATATGAGAAGGATGGGAAGGAAAAGCCAAATTTTGACTGAAGTTGATATATAGGGTCATAGGATGCAGGGGAAGGATTCAGCAACGAGGCAGAGACTAAACAGCCCTGGCTCCCTTCCTGGATGCTCTTCATACCTGGGAGAAAAGAGCATGGTTTTGTACACCTACTAAAGGTGTCTAAGCATTCAGTGGGGTAGCTGCCCAGCCAAGGGCACCTGTGGGGAAACCCCTTATATGCCTCTTTTGACTCAACTGGTCCCCTGCTATTTCTACATCTTGTCTCATGCACATTGGCCCTGTAGATATGGTGAAGAAACTTGTCAGCCTGTGTGTCAGTCACATGAATGGCTGTGTTTGAGGGAACAGGAGCCAGTGCTTCCAGTCACCTTCTCTGAAGATGTGGGAATTACCACATCTTCCATTCACCATTTGAGAGTCAAAACTAAGGCCTCGGTTTGTGTGGACAGCAGATCATGAATCTTTTTCTCAGGTGTTAACAGTATCCTTTGGCTCTAGGTTCTTTTCTCTTTTGGGTTGACTCAGGCTAGAGATGTTCACTCTCCAGTGAAGTTAGCTGTTGCTATGATATGAGGCTACAGTGCAGCTGTAGAGGGCTTGCCCAGAGCAGCCTCTGCTCCCCACAGCTGCTCCCAGCTAGCACCAGCTGCTCTTATTAGAGTGGCACACCTGAGCGCCTGCTGGGGCCTCTGAAGCTGGCTCTGTCAGAGGAGCACACACTGTACTCTTCTCTCCAATGCTGGTAACTGCTCTTTGCTCAGAGTGCTGAGCACACAAAATGATTCACAACGAGACTGAAGTTCTGGGCTTCTGCCTGAGTTCAGATCTTGAATTCTTTAAACTAATATTTCTGAGAATGTGAAACTTGTTTATGAGGTGTTAGCATTTTGGTTTGGAAGTACTTTGAATATAGATCTTTTTGGGAAGAACTAAGGGCTGTTAAGCCTTTTCATGGTTTCATCTTCCTTGTTTTATCCTTTTTAAGGTATGCTTTTCTTACATACCTTGTCGTTCTCACTAAAGTAATTTATACTGAATTACATATTTTCATTATGTTTTCCAATTTTGTTTTTTGTTTTATTTTTTGTTTTTTCGAGATAGGGTTTCTCTGTGTAGCCCTGGCTGTCCCGGAACTCACTCTGTAGACCAGGCTGGCCTCAAACTCAGAAATCCACCTGCCTCTGCCTCCCAAGTGCTGGGATTAAAGGCAAGCACCACCACCGCCTGGCGTTTTCTAATTTTGTGTGTACGTCTGCATATGTATGCAGAATGGAAGGTTACATTTGTAATTCTAGCACTTAGCAGGTGGAATCAGGAAGATTTCTTGGGCTATACAAAAGCAAGAAAATGAATGATACATAAGAAAACAAGATCTCCTGAGTTGATTTATGTTTTGTTCATGTATACATATGCCCATCTGGCTTGGTTTTACACAGACAATTATATATTGGAACAAATGTTTACATCATTCTCCTATTTTGCTTAGTATTGCATTGATTGTGTATATATGTACATAACCAATAAATTCATAAGCATGTATATAATATGAATATGAAATATGGTGTGCTGGATAGTTTTATGTAAACTTAACACAAGCTAGAGTTATCTGAAAAGAGGGAGCCTCAAGTGAGAAAAAAAACCATAATCCATAAGATTTGGCTATAGCAACCAACAGCTTATGCTGATAAGGAAGTGGAGCAAGGGGAACACTCCTCCATTGCTGGTAAGAGTGTAAACTTGTACAGCCACTGTGGAAATCAATATGGCAGTTTCTCAGAAAGTTGGGAATTGATCTACCTCAAGACCCAGATATACTACTCCTGGGCACATACTCAAAGGATGTTCCACCAGGACACTTGCTCAACTATGTTCATAGCAGCTTTATTTGTAATAGCCAGAAATTGGGAACAACCTAGATGTTTGTGGACTGAAGAATGGATAAAGAAAATGTGGTACATCTAACAATGGAATATTACTTAGCTATGAAAAATAAGGACATTATGAAATTTGCCAGCAAATGGATGGAACTAGGAAAGATCATCCCGAGCGAGGTAACCCAGATCCAGAAAGACAAACATGGTATGGTATGTATTAGCTTTTAAGTGAATATTAGCTATTAGTGAAAGGATAATCATGCTACAATCCACAATCTCAGAGATGATAAATAACAAAGACATCTCTAAGGAGGATGAATAGATCTCTTTGAGAAGGGGAAATAGGACACACACACACACACACACACACACACACACACACACACCCCAATAATTATAGAAGAAGATGTCCTGAATTTGACAGGAAGTAGAGGAAAATGGAAGGCGCTGGAGAGACTGTAGGCTTCCTTTGATCTGACGGTGGTTGTGCCCTCGTTCTTCCCTCCCAAAGTAAGAATGTATTTAAATTAGTGTTTGGTTTTTTACAGGAACATACAGTTTAGAGTTTAAAAGTTGAACTTTTAAAAGAGGTTTATGGATTTTTAAAGATTGGATATTATAAAGAGACTGAACTTTTAATGTGTTTGAATTTGTAAAGTCTGGGATTTTTTAAAAGTTATTTATATTTTTAATGTGAGATCTTAGGGATGAGTGAAAAAAAAGAAAGTTTGTGGCTTAATGGTGTAATGTTTGTGTGTCACATTGACAAGGAGTTAATTGTGCTAGATAGTTTCATGTCAGTTTGACATAAGTGGTAGTCATCTGATCAGAGGGAACCTCAGATTAAGAAAATGTCTCCCTAAGATCCAGATGCAGGCAAGCCTGTTTGTAGGGCATTTTCTTAATTAGTGATTGATGGGGAGGGCCCAGCTCATTGCGGATGGGGCCACCCCTGGGCTGGTGGTTCTGGGTCCTATGAGAGGGCAGACTGAGCAAGCCACGAGGAACAAGCCAGTAGACAGCACTCCTCCATGGCTTCTGCCCATATGCACATAAGTATAGGGGCATCCATTATAGCATAGACAATCAGTAATGGTCCTTTTATCCTTAATTTAATCACTTCATTGTCTAACTTTTTACTATTTTAATTTCTCACATCCACACTGGAAGAAATAAGAAATCCAAGATAATATAATTTCACTGATTTCATTTATTCTCTGACCTACCCTCATGTTGTGTAGAAGCTTCCTTCAAGATTGAAACACTTCATTCTACAGGAAGCATCTTAAGAAGGAAGATACAAAACTCAGATGCAATAGTCTACTCCATACTAGACTAAGCAAGAAAAGCTGAGAGTCCTCTTCTTATGACAGAAGGAAACTGAGCTACAAAGAAGACTTCAAGACCAGACCAGAGGCCTAGAAGAAACTCAGACCAGTTGAGGAACCTGAGTAAGACA
Organism: Mastomys coucha; assembly: GCF_008632895.1. NCBI lineage: Eukaryota > Metazoa > Chordata > Mammalia > Rodentia > Muridae > Mastomys > Mastomys coucha. Next base: position 2,886,511 of record NW_022196898.1, read on the forward strand.
CTGTCCAACCTGTCCAGTGGCCTGTAGGCTGTGCAATATGTGCCACATTCCCAGCTTTGTGAGTTGTTACTTGTGTTGGCGTGAGTTTTGCTGAGACAGCTGTCATTTCTGCCCCTATCAGTAACCTCTCACCCATACTCCTGGGTAACCCCAATAAAACATACTGGCTCACCAAGTTAAACTTTGGTAGTATCCTTACTTTGGTCTGTAGTAGGGGCCCTATCTGGGGTCAGTAGACATGTGTGCTCCATCTTCTCAGAAAGTTTTGTCACCCAACAGTTCAATGGGACAGTACATTCCCGTATCCATGGAGACATTGAACCAATCCCCCTTTTTGTTCTTTTTGAGATGGGGGGTCTCTCTTTGTATCCCTGTCTGGCCTAGAACTGAATATGCAGACAAGGCTTGCCTTGAACTCAGAAAGACCACCTTTCTCTGCCTCACGAGTGCTGAGTGATAGGATTAAAGGCATGGCCCACCAGGACCAGATGTTACTATGTGTGTTTTGTTTTGTTTTTGTTTGTTTGTTTGTTCGTTTTTTTTTTAAGATAGAGTCCTGATTTGTAAAACAGTCTGTACTTGAACTTGAGATCTCCCTGTCTCAGCTGCCTGAGTGCTAGGTTTACAGGCATGTGCCAACAAACCCAACATAATATCATTGTGATAAGCAATGTGAACCTATTGAGAAAATTGCTTTCTCCCACCCCCATAAAAATCTTCAACCTGGTATTTTGTTGCTTCTCTGTGAGATTAATTTCATTGTAACATCGCAAGTATTTTCTAATGATACCACTGGGAAATGCCTGATTATTTGTATCTAATTTATTAGTCCCAGGAGTATGTGATAGAAATGACAGTAGCAGTGTGCCACAGCATTTCCATAATCAGAAGAGAATTAGGATGTCATTTCCACCCTACATAGTTAATGCAGGAATGAAGATGGAAGAGGTCATTGTCTTGTTTGCAAATGAGAAACAGGTATAGGTGTGAGGAGACCCTCCCATGGCCACTAAACACTGGGAAGTCTGTTCAGTGGCAGGGCCTGGTTGTCAGCTTAGATATCTACCTGCCAGCCTGGGGGATTAATCAGGACTACAAGACTTTTAGAAAAGAACCTTGGCTGTTTCCTGGTTGTTGCAACTTAGGGGCTTCAAAATGTATGCCATTGCTTTGCAAGCTTTATAAAACTGGCCAGTAAAATTGTTCCCACATACTCTGAATGGTACCCTCTATAATTGGACAACTGGGCCAGAAAGTGGTCCCAATTATATCAAAACCAGAAATCTTTGCTTTGCAACCGTGTGAGTCAGGTAGTTCAACTTGCTGTCACAACTGTCTATCTGGTGATGGCTTGTCATCATGAAAACAGGGAAAGATGGTGCTGCAGAGGGAACTTTGTGTCATCTGTGGGAACGAGTTGGCATTACTTTCAAGTAAAAAACCCTATTTTAATTTATGTGGATGAGTGCTTTGCTTGCACGTATGCATGTGCACCATAAATTTGACTGGGGTCAGAAGAGAGTGTCGGATCCGCTGACACTTGAGTTACAGCTGATTGTGAACCACTGCATGCATGGTGAACTAAAGTGAGCTTACTGAGGTCTTCCTACATCAAAGATGGGACCTCCAGCTCCCAGATAGAGGCCACAGGCAGCACAGAAAGGAGTTTGGCATACTCTTTAATTAAGCCCTCTTGTTGATACCATGTTGTAGGCTTTTTTTTTTTTTTTCCCAGAAAGCAGCACCTTGAAGTGTGAGGAGACCAGGGTTACACACAAACCTGAAAACTTTGTTAGCATGGAGGTGGAGGCCGTGGACTTGATACCACGTGGCAGCATTTTAAAGGCAATGTTGCTTGGTGTGATGTACAGTGCAAGCTGTTTATTCCTGTCTCCCAGCTCTGCTTTCTCTGGTAGTCCTCGGGGAGTCCGTCAGGGACCTTTGTTAAATTCCTGGTGTCCGTGGCTTCTTTGGAAATCAGGTTTCTCCTTTTGGATTTATCTGCCACACTTGAGTCAGCATTCTACCCAAATGTAGAGACATATGGGAAAGGGTCCCATCGTTTTCAGGTATAGCAATTAAATCCAGACCATATTATAACCTTAGTAGTTCCAAGCACTTGGGTTATACTTCTATTTTTATAGGCTGTGTGGTAGTACTATCCCAGAACTAACCTTGTGACATGGTTCACCTTAACTTCTTTAGCCTCTTCTAGGATCCCTCATCATGCCTTCTGCTTCAGACTTAGCTCATCCGCCCTTTATCTCCTGTCTGAGTTGCTCTTAGACAACCTGTGGACCAGCCTTCCTGCCTCCATAGGCTGTGAGTAACATGCTGTCTTCTGACTGTGAGAGATGCCCACTACATATATGCAGTTGAAAGGTCTGTACTCAGTTGACATTTAACTAATATTTATCTAAAGACATCTGATATGGATGTAAAGGTTCTTTACAGTGTTTTCCCATGTGCTCCTGGTTCTGGCAATACTGCCAGGTACAGAGCAGCCGTGTCTAATGAGGGAAACAGACTGTTTCAAAAACTTGTGCAAATTTACACAGCTGGTGAGCAGGTGGGCTGTGACAGAGTCCTCACAGTCTCCTGATAAGAAGCATTTTCTTAGTACAGGACCAAAGATCTGGAGGGTGTACAGGTAATGCCTCTTCTCTGCTGTAATTTGAGATAGCCTCTGGGCTCTTATGCCTGGGCAGGCCCATGGAGTGAAGGGTGAGGTTTTAAACTGCAGGAAACACCCACTTTTAGCCACTGTTCAGAGGCTAATCCAGGTAGAGAAGCCCAAGATAAGGAGGTGTTACCGCAAATGTTTGCTCTACTTTCAAATCAGTCTGTTCCTGATTGTGTCTTCTGGTCCAGAGGCAGAAGGGAGGCACAGGGAGCAGGAGCGCACAGGGCACAGGAGGCTGCCACAGCTCTCGGGGTGCTTTCGGGCTCTAGGGATTTGGGGTTTGCCAAGAGGGACGGAGAATAGAAAGTTTCAAAAGCAGAGTTTAGGTTCTATTTTCCTCGTTAGGATTTTTGTTCTGTATCCTGACAGGTGAAGGGTGGAGGAGGGCCCTCAAATTCTTCTGAATTCTTCTAGTCTTCCAGAGTTCTAGACATCAGTGATTTTAATGAATTAACTGCTTAGTTACTTCATGTATGTGAGCCTATATGTTTGTGGGAGGTCTGAGGTTAACTTTGGTTGTCATTCCTCAGGAATTGTCTACCTTATTTTTTCCGACAAGGTCTCTCCTACTGGTATCTGGGGGCTATCATTTTGGCTACACTGATTGGCTACAGTGAGGCCCAGGACTCCTCCCATTTCTATTTCCCTGCACTGGCCTTATAAGTGTGTGCCACCACACCAGCTTGCTTGCTTGCTTTGCTTCCTCCCTTCCTCCTTTCCTTCTCTCTCTTTCTCTTTCTTTCTTTCTTTCTCTCTTTCTTTCTTTCTTCCTTTCTTCCTTTCTTTCTTTTATTGCTTTTGGCATTTCAGCTTCTATTAGTGTGACTAAAAAAATATTATTTTGGTTTCTGTTTAAAAAGTCTGTTCCTTTTACCCTTTAGCTTTGCCTCCCACCAGAAGGCACTTCCTGCGCAACCATCCGACACTCTCATTTGCAGCTCTCCACCTCTTAGCTGTCTTTCAGAAGGACTTGCTCGGTACAGATTTCACAGCCAATTAAGGAGATAATTGCTGCATAATAGCAGAGTTGGGATTTGAACTCAGATATCTTTCCTGAGCTTGGCCCTCCACTCCTTGCCTGCTATGGAGTTTCTCAGGTAGGCAGTTAGTTATTCTGCCTCAAAAGTTACTTGGGCTCTTTCTAGTCTTCATTCAACTGTCTCTAAAGAACTCAAGAAAGAGAAGAAACCACTGACTACTCCAGGGAGTGTCTGACCTTGTAACCCTGACCCTTTAAATATCATTCTGTTTCCCTCTACATTCCCAATGCTTTACAATTTTTGTTTGTTTTGTTTTTGTTTTTGTTTTTGTTTTGAGACAGGGTTTCTCTGTGTAACCCTGGCTGTCCTGGAACTCACTCTGTAAACCAGGCTGGCCTCAAACTCAGAAATCTGCCTGCCTCTGCCTCCCACATGCTGGGATTAAAGGCATGTATCACCACTGCCTGGCTACTTTACAAAATTTTTAAATTTTGTTTTTTGAGAATTTCATGCATGAGAATACTGTATGAATTGTTTTCATCTGTCTGTCTCTCCGACTCCTCTCAAATTCATGACCTATTGTATAATTACTGTTGTACATGCATGTATATGTACATAACACACACACACACAAACACACACACCCCTGAGTCCAGTGCTCATCTCTAGAGAAAACTGATTCTCCTTCCTTCCTTAGCACCCATTGCTTGCCTGCAGTTCTTCATTGAGGGCTTGGGCCTTATTAAATGTACCCATTCATGTTGGGATATTTCCTGGTGTGGTCTTATATAGGTCTAATGTGGGCAGCCATTTTTGAGAGCTCATGAGTGCAGCATCTCTACCTGTCTGAAAGATACTATCTCATAGCAGTTACCTGGTCGTCTGGCTCCCACAGCCTTTCTGCTTCTTTCTTTTATGTTACTTGAGCATTGGGTATAGCAGTTGTGTTATTAATGTCCTAATAGGGTATGGGCTTCCCATAGTTACTTCCTCTCTGCCCTTTGACCAGTTGTAAATCTCTATAAGTAGTCTCTGCTGCAAAAAGAAACTTCATGGTGGAGGGTGAGAATAGTACTTATCCAGAGAACACTTGGTACAGCTGTCATCTAGCCACACCCAGAATTTTCCCTTGGTTCTTGGAATTGAACTCGAGTCCTCATGCTTGCAAGGCAAATAAATAGCTTACCAACTGAGTATCACATTTAATCTTTGTTTGTTTGAGACAGGGTTTCTGTTTGTAGTCTTGGCTGTCCTGGACCTCAGTATGTAGATCAGGTAGACCAAACCTTGAATTCACAGAGCCACCTGTCTCTGCTTCTCAAGCACTGGGATTAAAGAAAGGCATTTGCCACCACGTTCAGCATAACATATAATCTTAAAAAGGATTTATTGTGTAGGAAGCTGGGAATAGATCTTCTTCCAGGTTCAGTTATACCACTCTTGAACATATACCCCAAGGACTTTACATCCTACTACAGAGACATATGCTCATTCATGTTTACTGCTGCCCTATAAACAATAACCAGAAATTGGAAACAGCTTAGATGTCTATCAACAGATAAGTGGATAATGAATATGTAGTACATTTATACAATGGAATATTACTCAGCTGTTAAAAGAAATGAAATCATGAAACTCTCAGGTAAATGGATGAAGATAGGGAAAAAAAATCATCCTGACTGAGGTAATATAGATCCCAAAAGATAAACATGGTATACATTCTCTTTTGTGTGGATGTTAGCTTTATGCCTTCAATAGATCTGCTACAGAGGTTAGGCATAAAGGTCTAGAGGGCAGGGAAGGGGAAATAGAATATATTTCTAGTTATGGAAAGATACGGAGGGGAGTCTAGAATGGAGAGGGGAGGATAAGGAGGGTTAAGGAATGGGGTACAGGGAGGGACAGCTTACACTAAGGGCCATTTGAGTGGTCATATGGAAATCTACTATAGTACAAGTTTCTTAAGATATATTCATATCCAAAAGAAACCTAAATGGGATCACGAAACAAGAGAGGAGGCAAAGCCCAGTCAAGACATCTCTCAGGGAAATCTCCAGGGCCAGAAGTGGACCCCATGGAAACTCCCAGACAACTCAGGAGATTGCCAAGGCTATTGGTTGCTCTTCACAAATTGATGGTAAGGCCCTATTGCTGAAGAGAACACCTACATATCCTACCGAAGATGGAAAAGTCGAACTATTGCCTACCTAGAGCATTCAACTCTACTGACTAGTATAGATGATACTGGAAGGTACTCTGCAACCTAGCCACAAACCCTTTCATCTACAATGGAAACCTGCCTGCCTGACATGCAATGGTGGCAGAGAAGTTGCAGGAGTAACCAAACATTATCAGATTATATTTTAAGTTCACTCCATGAGATAGAGCCCATGCCTGACACTGTTTGGGTAGCTAAGAGCCTGAGACCTAGGGGAAAAGCAAGTACTGTTGTTCTACTAAAGGAATATAGCAATAAACTGACTCCTAATGACATTCTTCTAGATACATACATAGATCAGTTTCTTATT
>NW_022196898.1:2897701-2901968 GCF_008632895.1 Mastomys coucha
ATACTTCTCTCTCATTTTCTTAGTTACATGCACATTCTAAATGCAAGGGGATAGGATTGCCTTTAAGGACTTAGGGGCAGGATGTGGAACCAAATTAGGCCCATATTCTGACAGAAAAGAGGTGGTAATTATCATAGGATGAGTGTGACAGTGGTTGGTTTGGGGAAAGCTGACACAAAATTACTCTTTGTAAGTGAGCTTTATTAAGAGAGAGAGCATTATACTCGTGGGAGCCAGGATTGGGCCTTGAGGTGGGAGATCATTAAAAAAGGATAGTATATCGTATCAGTGACAACATAATGAAATCTTGATGGAAAAGAGTGGCTTCCCTTTAAAACCTCAAGAAGGGCTTCATTAAGAGGGATAGCTTAAGGTAAAAGTCACCATGGAGAGGGTAATGGGGTAGGGGGTGGAGGAACCCAGAAGAGAACCTTCAAAGAAACCCCCGAACAAAGGAAAGTATTTTATATCCTCTCAGGAGATGATGGAAAGTTCCATGCCATGTCTGGGACAGACCACTTGAGAAGGGACGTTGAGTGGCCAGGTACTGGGCAGTACCAAAAATTTGGTGCTGGGAAGCAAAACGTGGCTTCTGGATTCTCTGTCCCAGAAAGAGAGGGGCACAGGTGGGGGGCATGATCAATTTCTTCCGCTGTGGGATCCAGCTGTTTAGAGTGACTAGTGTCTTAAAGTGGCAGGCTCACGATCTAACAGTAATTGGTAGTGTGGTTCATGTGCCCCAGTTGGAAAGATGACCTGGGATTCAATCCTCTGGTTTGCCTCAGTCCTCTGTAACTTTATTTTTTTTCAAATCCTATTTTTAATGATAGTTTTTTTTTTTTTGTTTGTTTGTTTGTTTTTTGAGACAGGGTTTCTCTGTATAGCCCTGGCTGTCCTGGAACTCACTCTGTAGACCAGGCTGGCCTCGAACTCAGAAATCCACCTGCCTCTACCTCCCAAGCGCTGGGATTAAAGGTGTGTGCCACCACTGCCCAGCTTTAATGATAGTTCCTAAATGTTTTAACTTCCCTTGTAGCTTATCACCCACCAGAGGTAGTGGAAAAGAAAGGATTCGGGAGGGGAGTGAATCTGTTTAGAAAGGTTCTTTGGAGCAACTCCTGTCTGTGTTCTCTGGAAATTGGCAGTCCAGTTCACAGGTCAGCAACAGCAGCTTGATCCATTCACAAACACTTCATGAATATACCAGCAGTCCAGTTAGGTAGTGTCAGGTTAGCAATGGAGGTGACATGACCTAGCAGAGACAGCCAGGCCTCACTCTCAGCTTAAGTCAGCAGGAGGGGCTAATAGGAACATCAGGAGAGGTTTTTAGCTGTGCTTCTCTCAGGGGAGCGAAGATCAGGGAAGGCTCAAGACCCACAAGCATTGCACAGCTGACTATACCAGCAAGTCAAGCTCTGTCTCACTTGGTGGAGTCCTATTTAGACCCTCCAAACATGTCTTCCACATGCCTTGTCTCAGCACAGGTCTTTCCTTAGCACATGCTTCCAATCAGCCCGAGTCCTCAGAATCCTGACAAATGCAACTCAACTACGCAATGTAAGGTGAACCAATACATGTGTGTTGCTAGCAAAGAATCCTTCGTCACATGTCTTTTCACGTGTTTGCTTTAGCAGAACATCCTCTCTCCTGTGTCTGCTTCAGTGAAACATTCCTTCATGAGTCTGCCTTAGTCTTTCACCTGTGTCCACTTCAGGAAAACACTCCATGTGTTTGCCCCAACAAAACACCATCCAACACAACTGACTCTACAAAGAGCCCTTAGGTTTTCACTTCAGTCCTCTTTTCCTCCCTAGTAGGAGCATATTCTTAGTAAATCAAAGAAAGTCTAGACAAGCTTTGACATGCCCAAGATAGACATTTGAGGGTGATTTCCTCTAAGGGTTGGACAAAGCAAAGAGACTCATTGTGGTCTAGACGGGAGTTTGTGAATGGAGGCTGCTGTGGGGGATGCTGATGGTATGCATGCAGAAGAAGTAGGAGGAGGAAAAGAGGAAGAAGGAAAGAGATGGAGGAGGAGGAGGAGGAGGAAGAGGAGGTGAGGAAGGAAGAAACAAGAAGCAAAGAAGAAAGAGGAAAGACTCAGGGTTGTGCCAGAGTGGAGGGCCAGATACAAAAGGTGCAGCCTGAGAGATGGTGCTTTCCTATGAATCTGCACTAGCTGAGCACCTGAGAGATCACTGTATTAAGTACAGCCGTGCCCTGGGGGGGGGGGGGGGGGGGGGGGGGGGGGACACTGTCATTTTAATGCTCTGCCCTGGCTGCCTTGAAACTCTTAATGTTGAACAGTGTGCAGCAGATCACTGGTCCTCTTCTAGCAAAGGAAGAAACAGCAGGTGCCACTAGCATCTCACGAAGGAGGCAATTAAAGATTACATGGTTGCATGGCTAAAGATGCCCCATTAGTCAACGGTTCCCTCCTGTTCCAGGTCTCTCGGCTCGATTCATCAGTGTCATGTGTACCTTTGTGAGTGCCTGCCTACTTCGTACTAGAGTGCCATGAGCTCCTCAGCTGAGTTTGTCCACTTAAGACTCAATAGGCAAAGCTGACGCTCAAACTGTAGATGGGGTGAAGTGGGATAGAGGGGTTTATTCTGTACTGGAGCTTTCTGCATACTGTTGGCTTCTGGACACAATGGTTTGTGGTCTCTGCCACTTCAAACCATAAGCGTTGTTGGGGTTAGCACCCTGCTTGGCTTGAATAGAAGGAACTGTCCTTTGTTTACTAGGGGGTAAAATGTATACATTTCTCTTTGAAAAGCCCTATCTACTCCACTCGATTTCTGTCCATGTAGATGTTTTTTTACCATCCTTTTTTGCACTGACAACTTGACTTTTGAAGAAATGGAATACTATGCAATTACTGAATAATGACATGAGCTCTGGGCAGCCACAGGGTCCCACATATGTGCTTCTTCTCAGGGGGCTCTGGTCAGCATTTCCAGTGAAATAGTTCTGAGACGTTTTATTCAAATAACACCTCTCTCCAAAGACTTCCTCCTGGTTCAGTGGGAGCTAGGGAAATTTAATAATTAACTTGAATATGGGTTTGGATTGGCCATTTTGAGATATTAGAATTTAGAGATTTGGGATATCAAACCGCCTCTTAAGATTTAGATGGGAACAACAGAATAAAACATCATGAAAGTATTACATAGCCCACATTTAGATATGTGTGATGAATGTTGACTTTATTCTCCTTCATTTGAAGGCTGAGTTTTTTTCCTTCAATGTGAAAAAAGAAAAAGAAAAGTGTCTAGGAGTGAAGGTCTGTGTGTGGCCTCTCCTCCAGGGTCCTGAGTGATGCTTGGGAAGCCTCAGCTAAACTCAGGCTCAATACACTGGAGACAAATGCAGCACAGACCATGCAGGATAGGAGAATAGAGGGCCTGACTGAACTAGCTTACCCAGTTAAGAAGGTAAGAGTGTGTAAGCAAAAGGTGTTTCTCAGATGGTGTCATCATGTTGTTAAACAATGTTATGTAATTCCAGGAATGCCTCCCCCGCTAAATTCATTTTTAAATATATTTTCTGCTTATTTTATTTATCATTATTATTAGTGTGTGTCTGCATGTGCATGCATATTCGTGTGTGTGTGTGTGTGTGTGTGTGTGTGTTGGGGGCATGCACTTGCCTATTGGCGTTCTTTATGGAGACCATAGGTCAACATCTAGTGTCATCTGCTATCACGTTTTACCTCATTTCTTTTTTTTTTTTACATTAAGGAATTATTTTTTATTACTATTATTTCTCCCCAAATAAGCTAAAATTAACTTGTAAAAATACAGAAAACACATTTTAAAATCTCAGACTGGTATACTACATTTTATATGATTTAGAGCTAAGAATAAAATGCCCAATTCTGAGAGAGACTTTCTGAACATTTTTGATAGGAATTTACTGGTAGGAACCAGAAAGACTATTTCAGGCTGTGGATGCAGTTCAATATTATAGTTCATGCTTGGCATGTACAAAACTTTGGATTCAAGCCCCAGTCTTGAAGAGAAGGAAGAAAGGATTTTGTATGTAATTCTACTTAAGGTTTGAAACACTGCATGTTTGCTGACAGGCAGGATGATGCCACTCTGGAAGGCAGACATTTATACGGCGGGGCTCCAGGGTATTCCATACAACAGATTCAACATTTTACTTAGATTTTTCTCTCTTACATTTTAAATAAAAGTAAAAACACACATGGTCTTTTACCTCATTTCTTAAGACCTGGTCTTTTTTTTTTTTTTTTTTTTTT
>NW_022196898.1:2901978-2911824 GCF_008632895.1 Mastomys coucha
CGTGAGCCACCACCGCCCGGCAAGACCTGGTCTTAAGAGTCACTATTTCAGACAGTTTGATAGCATCTCTCGGCTCTGCCTTGTCTCTGCACAGCAGCACTGCTGTCACTGATGGAGGCTACTGAATCCCACTTTTAAACAGAATCCAAGCTCCTGTCCTCCCTTTACCCACTGATCCATTTCCCTAGGACCCACCCTTGAAGCTCTGAGCCTTGTCGGGGTTTAATGATTGGATTAAAAAATAAATAAAAACAAATTAAAAAATAGCTGGGGTGAGATGGTAGATAAGACCACTGGCTGCTCTTCCAGAGGACCCAGGTTTGATTCTCAGCACCCATATGGCTGCTCAGAACCGTTTGCAAGTTCAGTTTTAGTGCATCTACTACTTTCTTCTAGCCTCCACAGGCACCAAGAACACAGGTGATACACAGACATACATACATTTATATATATGTGTGTGTGTGTGTGTGTGTGTGTGTATTTCTCATGATGGTTCCAAACATCTGAGAGATCATTTATATTATTTTTAAATAATTAATTTTCTTTTTATGTATACAGATACTTTTCTTGCATATATGTCTGCGTACCACATGTGTACAGTACCCATGAAACCCAGAAGAGGATGTTAGATTCCCTGAGCCTGGGATCACAGAAGGTTGTGAGCTTCCATGAGGGTGCTGGAAATCGAACCCTAACCCTAGGGAAATACATCCAATGCTCTTAATCACTGAGCCGTCTTCCCAGCTTGTTGATTTTTAGGTTAGCACGCAAAGTAGATTGTTGCATTTTCATATGTTTGTGTGCCAACTCATCCTCTTCCCCGTGTTCCCTCCCTGCTTCCGGCTGGCTCACTTCCTTAATGCGTTTTACTTCTCGGTTATAAATAGTCCATTATCCTCTCCCTCATCACTACTAGGATCTCTTATATCCTTTTCATAATCAATGGGAGGGACCATTTAAATGCCCTACTTTGCAGAGTATTGAAAGCCAGTCTCTTTTTTCCAAATGATATCCTTTGCAAGCCCTTTCTGGGGACAGCTCTCCTGAGAGTACAGGTGTGCAGATGTGCGAGAATTCTAGAATTAGCCAGGCATGGGAGCACACACTTTTAATCCCAGCAGTGTGAGGCAGAGGTAGGGAGATCTCTAAGTTCAAGGCCAGCTTGGTCTACAGAGCAAGTTCTAGGACAGTCAGTGCTACTCAGAAAAATCTTGTCTAACACACCCTCTGACTCTCCACATCTCCCCACCCCAATAAAAAAAATTCTCAGAAGAATCCTGGAGTTGGATGGTCTTTGTCAATCACCCATAAACTAACCCCCTGCTAGTCCTGCCTTGTGGCTCCCTGGAAGGGAGGTACTCCCATGGCCTGAGTACCAAGGAGCTGGCAAAGGAACCAAATGCCATTCTCACCCACAGCACTAGGCCTCTTGCTTCGTCTACTATTTCAGCTATGAAGCTAACAGCCCATATTTGGAACATTCTTTTTCTCACTTTCACGAAACTGGCTTTAAATTACCCATGTGCTGATTGGGGTCAGACTTTATGGTGGTTTGTCCGAAGTAACAAAAACGATAGGTTATGGTCAAGCCAGCTAATTAATTCTGTGATGGGAAGCTATGAATTCACAAGAGGCCAGGGAGCCAGAAAAATGGTTACTCAGTGTTGGGCCCGATTTGGCCCTGGTTTGGACCTTGAGGACAAACCCGAGCCTGGCTCGAGTTTTATAAACTGTCTCAGTCCCTTCTGTACTGGAGTGACTCAACACAACTTGCTTACCCTGCCTTTGCGTAGCTCCTGCTGACGTAGAGTAACTTTGTTGGCTCCATCAGTCACCCTAAACCCTTAGTCGACTTTCCCCTCCCACTATGTCATCTCACCTCAGCAAAAAACTCCACCTCCTCTCTCAGACCTTTATAAAGAAAAGATTGATACAATAAAATGAGTTCCTGCTTTGACAGATTCCTGGCTTGGGGTGGTTATTCTCCGGAAGGCAGGAGATCCAAGCCTCGACACTCACCATCTCACTCAGCCCCAAGAGGCTCGGCTGGACCGGGTTCTCTCTCTTGCCTGGTTCTAATGGCAGAGAGCCAAGCAACTCAGCTACGATCTTAGCATCTAGATCAGTAGGGTATCCGAAGAGCTATGGGATATTCAACACTCTATGGCAGAATTGAAGATTATCAATCATAATGTTCAGGAACTATAAGGAAGGGCTTGGCCAAGAATATATAGAATATGCCCTGGGATGATCTTTTAAAAGTTAGTTTACTAAAGCTTGGATGTATATATAAAACTAAAATATAAGGTGACTACAGGTGGATCTAGCATATGGGGCTTGTGAAAAGCCTAGGGCTCCTCACTAGGCTATTTACTGATGACCCAGAGAACCAACTGTAGGTGCAGGAAATGAGACTGTAGCTCTGTGTGCACTTTGTAGGTAAGATGCTGGAGAAGGTGTCTGTCCATGGACACCTGTGTCTAATCTCAGCCTCTTTGCATGAGAGCAGTTTACCTGTGGTGGCTCATAGTTCAGTCTTTAAGGACAGAGTTTCCCCACCCTGGCTAATCTTCAGTCTTCTGCAGCTCTGTTGGCCATTTCTGTTTCTACTTCCACGGAGGACACAAAGCCACAAGTAAAAAGGTCCCACTGAGAGCACTTGCACTGGGTAGGATGTTTGTGTGGTGAGCTGTTCAGTGGACAAGAGGGGATTTCTCACTTTGTTTTATGCTGCAGGGAAAGGTGTGCCCTAGGCTAGAGATCCGTGAAGCTGTCATTAGCCGCTCTTCCTACTGACTCCACCTTTACGCCCTTTCCTGGTTTCTCTCCCGTGTGTTGACTCATCCTTGATGACAGCAGCTTTTCTAACAAAATGCCTCTCATCCAGGGCTGCGGTGAGTGTGACGTCCTTCCCACAGTGGAAGAATGTCCACCAGCAAGTCCCCAGGGCAGACCCTGACACCGTTAGAAAGAGCTATGCTGAGTGATGAGACACCTGGCAGGTCTCAGTGGCATGCCTTGCCCTGCTCAGGACATCTCACACTGACCATTTGCTCAGGGGCGATGACAACTGAGATAAAATTCTCGTCTGTAATTCTTTAAATTGGCTGGATGGAAGTCTAGACGCCCTGCCTGAAGCCAGTGCACTAGAAATCTGTGGGTGGCCAGCAGTGAATACGTGCTGAGGAGTCACATTCGGTCCTGGAGATGTGCCTGGGGCCATGTTTTTGTAGGGCTTTCTTTGAGGTTGATCGGGGGCCTTGCCAAATATGTATTTGTAAACTTGACTTATTAGCACTAGTGCTTTTACTTACTCAAGTATTAATCATACTGTATAACTTTTTTTCTTCATAGGAAGACTTCAAACAAAGACAAAACTCAGAAGGCTGGTGTGTATGTGTTTGCACACATGTAACAAGTCTGACAAAAATACCTCGTTGACACTATCGTCTATTACCCATGATTCAGCTGAATTTCAATTTGTAAACTGTGTGCTATCAAACTGATGGACTCGTCCATTATTTCCAAAAGTAATTGTATGTGTGTATGACCATACTTTCTGATGCTCGGTGTAAATACCCATTAGGAAAAGAAAACCAATGCTAAACCGGAGCTAGCATCTGGTTTGTGCCAAAGCTATTCTCTATGTAAACATGGGGATATACCTTTAACTGATCCAGGCGCCACCCCCTCCCCCTGAAATGGTCACCTCACCAGGCCAAGGGCCCAGGAAACTGAAAAGGGAAGCCCCAGTTTCCCACGTCCAGCTGCTTGCCAACCCTTTGCTAAGCCTTGGCATACATCCACCTCTGCCTTGCCCTCGGTGACCTCAGGGACCTGTTGAGTTCTGGCATCCCCTGGGGACTAGAAAGGATGAATGGCCAGTGACTAGTATCATCTGCAACTTCAATCAACTTAGAACTAAGGAAAATGCCTTTCCCGTTCCTCACCCAATTTTCCATGTGCTCAGGTGCTTTCCAATGATGTTGCTATTCCTAAAATAAAAGTTTGTTGTTGTTTGTGAGATAGGATCCTGTTATGTAACCCAGGCTGGTCTGACCTTGAACTTACGATCCTCCTATCTAACCTCTTAAGTGTTAGGATTATAAACTCGTGCCATCATGCTCGGTTCTATGACATCCTTTGTTTACAGTCCTCTATATTATACTTTACAGAGGCACATTAGTAGAACCATTGGTGAGCTCTTTTCTCTGGCTAGCATTTCTTTACCTCACAGTCTCCCTTTCACATAGATCCTGTCATTCCTGTCTTGGACTGTCAGGAGCAGGAGACTCTCTAGTTTGCAGGAGAGTCTCCACTTGTTTTTTGATTATTTGGAAACATGTGAGAGACAAGAGGGCTTTGGGGGCTTTCACTGTTACCATGCGCAGAGGACTGTGGTAGAGGCGGGAGCTCACAAATAACTAGCAGTTTGTTTGCTAAGTTGCTCTGGGGGAAGCTGCTGTGATTTTTATCAGTGGAATCTTCTTGTTCCAGCCCATCCAAGGCGACCAGAATACAGAAGGTCAACTAGGGTACTTCCCTCAGCAAAAAATAAGTTCATTTCCTTTCCTCTTTCTGTTGACTGTCTTCTTTCCTTGGTGTTTGGCTGACCTGTGTCTGATGCCCTTCTGGCCTAGCAGATTATTTTAGGGACTGATGTTGTCATAGAGTTCAGAAGGGGGAAATAGCAGGGTTGGCCAGTTGCATCTGTGGAGTTCTTCAAAGAAAACGGGAACACATCAATGAAAATGAACCACTGGAACATGCAGTTGGATGGAATCTGTTTTCTACATTTGGTCCTAGCCAAAAGGTAGAGAAATTATATCCACTTCTTTTAAATTAAAAGTTTAATTGGAGTATAATAATTCTATGTATTTGTGGAGTACAGCATCCATGTATGATACATACAAATTGGATATATGTAAACATTTGTAATGATCAGATTGAGTGAGTAGTTAGCATTCCTATCTCAAACTCTGGGGTTTGTTTGCCTTGTTTTGCATTTTTGAGGTAGAGTTTCATGAAACCCACGCTGGCCTCTACCTCACTGTGGGTGAAAATGATGTGGAACTTCTGGTCCGATCCACCTGCTTCTTCCTCTCTAAATCCCGAGACTGTAGGTGCTCATATCACACCCAATTTTTTAAACGAAATACTGGGAATTGATGTTTTGACTTCCTACATACTAGCCAAGCACTCTGCCAACTAAGGCGCATCTCCAATGCACTGTTTTTTTTTTGTTTGTTTGTTTGTTTTTGTTTTTGTTTTCCTATGAGTACACTACAGCTATTTTCAGACGAATACCAGAAGAGGGCATTGGATCCCCATTACAGGTGGTTGTGAGCCACCATGTGGTTGCTGGGAATTGAACTCAGGACCTCTGGAAGAGCCGTCAGCGCTCTTAACCACTGCGCCACCTCTCCAGCCCTCCAATGCACTTTTTAAAAGTCAGTTTTTTGGCTTTGAAGCATTCCGAATCCTCTCATCTGACTGTAATATGCAGTGACTTCTTGCTGACTTTAGGCACTCTGCTGAGCTTCAGAACACAAGGACTTATTCCTCGTGTCCGGCAGTGTTTTGCTACTTGCAATAATCCACTTGCTGACTTCCCTCTTCCCTTTCAGCCCCTGATGGCCTCTGTTCTACTCTCTTCTGTAGAGAGAGTTCCAATGTGTGTGTGTGTGAAAACTTGCAGCGTTTCTCTTTAGGTCTGGCTTATTTCCCTTACTTAACACACGATCTTCCAGCCTCATTTTATTCTTTTTTTTTTTTTATAACATTCCATTGTGTATATATCCTGTATAATGTAACAGTTTTCTTCCCTTTGGATACATCCAGTAGTAGGATTGCTGGACCATACAGCAGGCCTAGCTCTCATTTATGAGACATATTTATAGTGTTCAATGGATGTACAATTCCTGTCAGCAGTGTATGAGAGTACCCCTTTTCATGGCAGTATCCTCAAAGAACTTGTTATCTTCATATTTTGATAATTTTCCGACTCTAAGGACGCACACAGTATTGACTTGCATTGTCCTGGTCTGCATATTGGCTACTGGCACACCGTCTTTTATGAATTAGCCGTTCTAATTGTCTGCCTACCGTTAAGTTAGATGATAAGGATGGTAATGATAATGAGAGCGATTTTGCATTTCAGCTCAGTTTCTTAAATATTCTACATACTTGTCCCTAGTTTCCTCTCATTATAAAAATATTTTTCCCATTAAGTTTCTTCTTAGATCAACATTGTTGATCTAAAAGCAGAAGCCTTTGAATCTGATGCAATACTCTTTCTCTGTTTTTTTTTTTTTGTTGTTGTTGCCTACACTATTATTTAGAATCTTTTGAAAAAGATGTACTTATTTTTATACATATGAGAGTTTTGCCTGCATATATGTGCATATATATATCATGCAGTGCCTGGGAGGCCAGAGAAGAGCGTTGGATCCTCTGAAACTGGAGTCAGAGGAGGTTGTGAACCACCATGGTGTAACTGAAGTTACAGATATGTACAGGTATGTTATGTGGGTGCTGGGGTTGAATCCAGGTCCCCTGAAAGAATAGTCAGTGCTCTTACCCATTGAGCTATCTCTCCAGACTTTACCTTGGAGTCTTACATAAAAAGGAAGAAAAGGATAAATCTTTGCACAGTCCAGTGTCCTAAAGTGTTGCCCTGTGTTTTTTCTTAGTAGCTTAATAATATCAGGTCTTTCATTTATGTCTTTGACTATTTTCATTTGTTTTTTGTTTATAGTGAAAGATGGGTCTGCTTTTAATCATTTATAAACAAAGACACAAATATACTCATTTTTCTAGCACCATTTATTGAAGAAACTATCCTTTGTCTTGTACATGTCCTTGGTAGCTTTTTTGAAAACCTGATTGGTTGTATGTAATGAATTCATTTCTTCTGATTTCTCTATTCTTTGCCATTGGTTTATGTGACCATTTTTTTTTTTTAATGATGACAGTATTATGCTGTTTGTTATATTGTTTTGTGGCCTATCTTGAATATAGTTGTGTTTGCAAATTAGAACAAGTAATTCATATCTACAGTGCTAAGCCATGTTAGCTCTAATCTGCCCTTCCTTAAAGAGGACACGGCATAGACAGGTATAAATTCTTTCTAGAATGTCCTAGAAAGATGTCCAACATACTTAAGTAGAAGTATGTTAGACATAAGTTTAGAATAGGTCTTAGGATCTGTGACCCTAAGTCTGGATTGCATATTTTCAGTTATTTGTTATTCAAGGAAAATCTCTGAGTTTGAGATTCCCCTCCTCCTCTCCCTCCTCCTCCTTCTCATCTACTAGGTCTCAAAATATAGCTTAGGCTGGTTTTAAACTCTCAGTCCTCCTGATTGCAGGCATGTACTGTCACAACTTGCTCTGACCTTTAAAAAACTTTAATATTTAGCACTTCTCCTTCCCTTCCCTCCTTCTCCCCTCTTTTTCTCTCTCTTTTTCTTTTTTCTTTCTCTCCTTCCCTTTCCTCCCCCCTCCTTCCCTCCCTCCCTCCCTTCCTCCCTCCCTCCCTCCCTCCCTCCCTCCCTCCCTTTCTTCCTTCCTACCCTCCTTCCTTTTTTGAGACAAGGTTTCTTTGGTAGTCCTGGCTGTCCTAGAATTTACTCTATAGACCAGGCTGACTTTGAAATCAGAGATCCACCTGCCTCTGCTTCCCAAGGTGTGTGCTACCCTGCCCCCAGTTTTTATTTAGCATTTTTTTGAGTAGGAATAATATTAATTCTCTTCTTGTAGGGCAGTTTGGAGAGTCAATGAGGGGCTGGAGAAATGGCACATTGGTTAAGAGTACTAGTTTCTTTTCCAGAGGTCTTGGGTTTGATTCCCAGCACCCACATTTCAGTGACCCTCTGTAACTTCAGTTCTAGGGGATCAATGTCCTCTTTTGACCTCTTAGGGCACTACATCCGCATGGCATACATACATACATACATATCCCATGAAAATCAGATTCAGTGAGGGATGGCATAGGCGTGCAGGGGCTTCAGTGAGGGATGGCATAGGCATGCAGGGGCAAGCTCAAGGGCGCTGTAGTTGAGAAGCCACCTTCAGCTGCAATTTGTGTCACATGCCTGTAATCATAGCACTTGCAGGCAAAGCAGGAAGATTGGGAGGTCAAGGCCATCCTCATCTACACGGTTTGAAGCTAGCCTGAGCTACACAAGAGCCTATCTCAATAAAATAGAAGCAAAAATAGGAAAGTTGTTTTTAGCCAAATGGTAAGGTTGTTATAGAAATGTCTGTGCCACACTTTCTTTTGTACATTAGGAATAAAAAGAATACATTTTTTCCTTTCCTTTCCTTTCCTTTCCTTCCCTTCCCTTTCCTCTCCTTTCCTTTCATTTGTGTGTGTGTGTGTGTGTGTGTGTGTGTGTGTGTGTGTGTGTATGCATACATGCACCTGTGTGTATGTGGGAGTGTGCACCTATGTATGCCATACAGTCAGAGGATGTGATGGTTGGTTTTTGCCAACCTGACACAAACTGAAGTCGCCTTAGAAGAGGGAGCCTCGGGTGAGGAATTGCCTCCGTCAGCTTGGCTTTGTGGGTATGCCTGTAAGGCCTTTTCTTGATGAACAATTGATGTGGGAGGGCCCAGACCACTGTGGGCAGTGCCACTTTGGGTAGCGGTCTAGTTAAATAAGAGAGCAAGCTGAACAATCTGTGGAAGCAAGCCAATAAGCAAGCAGTTCTCTATGGTCAATATTCCAGTTTCTGCTTGCAGGTTCCTGCCTTGATTTCCCTGGATGATAGAGTGTAATCTGTGTTAGCCAAGTATATCCTTTTCTTGCCAAGTTGGTTTCAGCCAGTGTTTTATCAGAGCAGAGGAAAAGCAATCGAGAGCAGAGAGCACAGCTTGCAGGAGTCCTTTTGGTTTCTCTTCTACCATGTGAGCTGTGGGGACTGAACTCAGTGGTCAGGCCTGGTGGCAAATACCTGTACCCACTAAGCCATCTGGCCTGCCTCCAAATAGTGAATCCTTCAGAGGAGCTGATCCACGTGAGTGGCTTAGTACTGTTTGTGGCACAGAGTCTTAGAAACGTTAGCAGTCCTAGTTTTGCAGGTATGGACCCTGGCAGGCTATTGTCACATCTTGTCTTGACTGCCAATTTCCTCTTAGTTTTGCTTATCTGCCACTGTCTTTCTTTCTGTTCAACAATTTTTCAAAATCCTTATCAAAGGCATTCACTAAGCACTGAAGTGCACATGACTCTATGCACCATAATTGCTTCCTTTCTGAAAATGAAAGTGGCTGGGGAGTGTACGTGGCCCTTGTTACTGTTCTGGAGACCGTAGTATAAGCAAGGGCATTCTGTTGGGCACAGTAAACATAGTAAGTGTCAGGAAGCTGTTGTCTATGAACTAAGAGCTTGTTGGGGCATACCTCATTTTTGCCTGGCTCCATATTTGATGGAATGAGAGAGTATACCTAAAATATAAACGTATTCATCATGTTTTTCATCTATCAGATCTTGAAAGCTGTACTGTCTTAGGTTAGTCCATCTAAACATTTATTAAAGCATCTAACTACAGACACTACTAGGCCCAGAAGGTATAAGGGAGGTCTTAGCTTATCAATGTATAGCAACAAAAATCTGTTTACATTTTCCTCTTGGGTATGATTGACATCAGTAGTTGAACATTTAGCTGTAGATTTCAGCAAATGAATGTTAAGAAAGTAGACCTTACCTGATGTCAAAAGGAATCTTTGGAAATCGAGGAGTAGAAGGTCCAAAGGCATTTAGAATAATTGGATTATTTTTAGAGAGAAGAAAAAAAAAACACCAAGAACATACTTTCTTTGGGTTTAGTTAACACCGATA
>NW_022196898.1:2912213-2928118 GCF_008632895.1 Mastomys coucha
GGAGGAGGAGAAGGAGGAGGAGGAGGAGGAGGAAGGAGAAGAAATGTTCACACATGAAGCAGATGAAGTAAATGTATAATTCTGGGGCAGGGGTGAGGGAAGGAACTGGGGTGGATTCTCAAGCAGCAACTGGCATTCTACACAGTGACAGTGACTTGGAGGAGAAGGTCAGGCTAGATCTGCAAGAAACCATCAGTAGAAGGAAGAACAGAGGGCATGGGGGCGTGTTATCCCTCTCTGGTAGACCAGGTGAAGCACTGATACTAATGCTGTCAAAGAACATCTTTCCAGGGCTGAGGATATAGCTCAGCGAGCAGAGTCCTTGTCTGTCATGCCTGAAGACCTGGGGTTCTGTTCCCGTAAAGGGAAGGCGCAGCCATCTCTGTCCATGGGCAGCAGTTCACTCACAGAGACACTGAAGCACACACACGAATGTTTCATGAATAAACCCTAAGGCTTTCCAGGTAAGTGAGAAATCATGTTGAAAATAAATTTTCAGGGTAAAAATACTTTCCATTCCTCGAATGTGCAGCATTTCCTAAAGGTTCTGTGCTAAGGATTGCTCTGTGAAGCAGTGGAACTTTCTGGAGGTAGGGCCCCAAGGAAGGTTTTTAGGCCATTGAGGACAAGCCCATGAATGGGGTTGTGGGGGTGTGGTCTGTTTGTCTTCCTCTTTTTTTTACTTCCTTGACTTGACTTGCATTTCTACCATGATGCATTGCTACATGTTCAAAGCTATAGCAGCAACCCGTCACAGACTGAAACTTCTAAAAGCTCGCACCAACACATATCGTCTCTCTTTATTGAGCATCTGAGGTATTTTTATGTAACAGACCACTGACTGACACCACACTCTTGTACTTAAATTGGGAATCTCTGTCTACTCAGTGTAGTTTCTTGCTGGCCCCGTGGTCAAGGAGAGTTACCTAGTAGAGAGTATTTGGCTTTCAGAGATCCTGGCTGTCCAAGATAGTCATGGGTCAGCTGAGCAACAGTTCCAGTCCGCTCCTGTTGTTTGTCCCTCCTGGACTGACTCCTTGGTGTCTTGTGGGCCTGTCATGTTTTATTTCTCACTATCGTTTCTGGTTTACTTTTATAACAAAATATATCAGAAAACAAATGGATTTCATGAAATACATGGTGACTTAGCCGCATTACAAAAGGTAGTGAATTCTGGATAAATTTTGAAACGACTTTTGATACTGCAGTATTCCTACTGACTCTGAATAGTAGTCTGAAAGCCGTCTAGTGGTGTTTATATGCGTGAAATAATGCAGGACTCTTTGAGACTATTGTCTCTTAAGTAGGTATTTATACTTAAAAGAAAAAATAGACAAAGCTCAAAATTAAAGAATATGTAAATATTTTCCTTTATTTGTACTTTTGAGGATATTTTCTATAGCTTTCAATAGAAAAGTTATGTTAATATTGTTCACATCCATCCTTATCAGTGAAAACTCCCCTGGCCTGCTGTCACCTTAGAAGCATGAAGACTATCAGAGGTGCTGAGACTGGGGGTTAAGAGTTTTAGAGGTGGATAAATAGCTAGGATATTAAATTTCTGTTTTTTTTCCCTAATTACTGAGTAGCCTTGGAGATTTTTTTTCTTTAGCCTCAGGGTCTTCAAGTTCTTGTAAGCCAATGTATAATTCTTGGAATGTTCCAAGGAGTAATTAGAATTTATGTGTGATGATGAACTCAGCGTTTGTTTATCTTCCTCACCCTCCAGATGAAAGAAAGGAGGCTCTCTGAATTAACCCTACTTCCACATGGCCACCAGTAAGAAGACACAGCTCCCAGCTCGTTTCACCCACTCCCCCAGTTCGGCTCCCCTTTCAGGCAGTGGCCTGAAAGCTGTTCCACCTAACGTGTAAATTTAATGAAACATCTATAGACTATCCTCGGGACTGCAGTTATATGAGTAGTCATCCTATAGGGGTGGGTGATTAGTATTGGAAGCACAGGAGGTGAAGGCCTTGGAAGCCAAAGTCTACAGCATGACTCACCTCTTAGGGCTGACTGCTGGAAGTCAAGTGTGCAGGCTCTGGTGCCATCTGTCTGTTCATGGTCCAATACTAGGCTTGCCCTTGCTTTCTCTGGTGTCTTGATGGGACCTCTCAGGCCACTCGTCACCCTTTAGGTCACTTGGTTTCTCCCAGTTGTGGAATTCTCTCTGAATCTCTATGCCAGGCGAGGTTCAGCTTCATGCATCAAGGGGAATGCTGACCAGAATCTATCTTATGGAATACCCTTTAAAGTAGAATTTCTTACCTATGAGTTATGGTCCGTTTGGCAACTCTGTCTCCAAAAATATTTACAGTGTGATTCATAACAACAACGAAATCACAGTTAGGAAGTAGCAACAGAAATACCTAATGGCTTGGGGTCACCACAACAGGAGGAAATGTATCAAAGGGTCGCAGCATCAGGAAGGTTGAAAACCACTGCTTTAAAGAAACATTAGTATGTAATATATGCCAATAAAGTTTTCTTTGGCTAAGTGGGTTTGCAGAAAGCTATGTTAGATAGTAATAAGAAAGGTTTTTTTTCTTTTTAAATTCTCTTTCCAGAGTTATAAATATGCCCAATTGCTCTGTAAACCTCTGAGAGAAAAGTTAAGATACGTATGGTTTCTCAAATTTAGTAGGCCACTGAATTTTCTTTTACAGAACACCTTGAGACTCAGGTTCCTTGAACACTCTTTGGAAAAGCTTGGTGTAGGCAGGCTTTGTTTACCTTGGACACTTCTTACTTCCTTCACCTGAGGTCTTTACTTTTTACTCTTCCTCTCCCCCTGTCTCTTTTTCTTCCTCATCTCCTCCCTTTCATCTTCTCCCTCCTTCCTTCCCACCCTTCTTCCATCTCCCTTTTTCTTGGAATTAGGAATCCATCCTGGAGTGATTTTTGAGCTAAGAGGGCTGGATAAAAATGTTGTCCTTCCTATAAAAGACTATATCCACCCCTTTATTGGAGTCAAATCTACTGATTAAAGGACGTTAGTCAACAGCCAAGCAACTTTGATATGCTTTTTCCTTTTCTCCAAAGGCTGGGCCTTTGTTTAATATACAGTGTGGCAATAGGGCTTGAATATGAATTCATTTATGCAACAAGTAGTTTCCTAGTTTCTGCTCTATTTGAGTCTACTTGTTTTCTCAGAAAGAATGAGACGGTCTATACGGTGAAACCATGCTGAATCCTCAGTGCCACTCATACTTCCTTTCAAATAATACTGTTGATATTTTCCTCCGAATAGTGGTGTTCAATATTTGTGGAATTGAAATAAGCAGTTGGAACATGCCAGGCTTTATGATAAGCTCTGTTTGTCTCTTTAACTTCTGCACAAAGCCAAGAAGAAAAGCTAAAACCTGGGTAGTACGAGGAAAGACTGCTAACAATAGAAGAAACGTCTTCTTGAACCACATCTAATAAGGCAGGAAAATAAAATCTGATTTCTCTCCCGGAAGCACTTCCCTTTTATCTTGTAGAAGTAGATGGTCCGCCAGCTCCTCAGGGTTCTCAGAGTGTATACATTTGAACATTTTTTTTTAACAAAGACAAAGAACAGCCACTGGGCCCAAGCCCAGAAGAGATATAGTTTGCTCCTTCTTGGTAACATCTGCCTCATGCACGAAGAAAAGTTCTCAAGGTACTGCCACTGTCACTGTTAGACCTTTATCCTAACCCTTCTTGTTGCTATAGACTGTAGTGAGAGGCATCATGGGCCATAAAAGTATGGAGATAAGCAAAGGGGTTCTCAGATGCTTCTACTCAACTTCACACCTAAGGAGGCAGTTGCTTGGCCATAAGTGACATTAAAGAACTAGTGTTTGCTTAGGCCACAGGGCACTTGGCTTTTGAGCTTGGGGGTACACTTTTATTTTATTTTATTTTGTTTTATTTTTTGTTAAAATACCAGGGTCTGGGTCCATGCTTAAATACCAGAAAATTCAAACAATTCCAGAACAAGAAGCATCTACATGGGAAGACACATTTTCTTATGGATAGCATAACTCTGACCCTCCATGATACCTTAGAGCCTGTTGACTTTCCCAACTGCCTTCACTGCCATACATCAAAGAGTATTCACCACTAGAAAAGTGGCCAATTAATTTATATCTCCCTTGGACTGTTTTATAATACTTATCGATCCTAGTGCCTGGCTTAAAAGTCTTTCCTGCTAGGTCTCAGTTCTGATCAATGTTTGTAATTTCATTGATAAAACAGAATCTTAAGAAATAATAATTCCTGCCACAAGGTTTTATTGGAGATGTACTCTTGAGTTCTCACATACTGCTATTTTATTTTATTTATATTTTTTAGCTCGTGTGACAAATATTTGTTAGCTGCTCACCAGTTCACCAAGCCATTTCTCTCCCTTTTCTTCAGACACACAGAGTATATTTCTCCAAAGAGAACACATTGCTGTGCTATGGGTAAAGGGAGACCATATGTGACTTTTTTTTTTTTTAAAATCCAAGGGCTTTCCTACCATTGAACTCTGCCTGCCCCCCCACCCCATTTCTGTTTTTGTAAAAAAAAAAAAAAAAAAAAAAAAGGGCATTAGTCTCTGGGTTGAAGGGACAGAATCCAGGACAGAAGGAAGCATGAGGGTGCTCTTGAATCATGGTGGGGTGGGTTTAGGGGCTGGGGGCAGGAGCTGGGTGGAGCAAGTATCTCACCACAAAGTCCATTTCTGACTGTGTGTGTAGAAGAAACAACTTTCCGAGTCCTCTGAGCCTCTTTGCCGTCTTGAGCTTGTGTTTGGAGTTGATGGATCCTGTTACAGTCTCTGAGAAGCAGCAGGAGTTGTCAAGTAGAGGCGCGTGCACTTTGGAGCACAGCAGAGCTGGACTCACGGCTCTGGCATTTATTGCTGCTGACCTTTGACACATTTCTTAATTGTCCTGCTGAGGTAGTGGCTGTCAGATGACCAGTAAGGCCTGAGCTACTTGGTCCATATGCATCTTGGGCTCGTGTGACAATAGCTGCTTCTCTTTCACCTTATTCTTATTCTTCCCTTCCCCCCACCCCCCCTTCCAGATTTTTGACAGCACTGGAGGTTAGACTCAGCGTCTTTGGATGCTAGCTAGGCAAGGATTATACCACTAAGCTAAAGTTCTAGTCCACAATAATTTTTTCTTAGTGAGCTTACTCTCTAGGCAAGCTGGTGTGAACCAAATAGTATTTCATTTTCTCTCTTTTGCCCATCATGGCTGATGATTTAATAACTAGCTAAAGGTTTCAGGTGCTCCAAGGTCCTTGGAAGTCATTCCTGAAACACATCAGAGGTGCTGAATCCAGACACACTGGAGGCATATCTGCATTTTCCATAGAATAAGGAAAGCATCACTTGCTGCTTCCCGAAAAGAGAGGTGAAATACATTCTAGAAGAGAAAGCCCGGGGTGGGGGGGGGGGGCTCCAGCAGCTGCAGTTAGATGCAACCATATCTTGCAGCCTGAGAACGGTGATTACTGACCTAGACCAAAGCAAATAAAATTTCCCAGTGCAGGCAAGGTCTTGCCCTCCCTGTGGCCTCTGACTTCTTCCTTTCTTGGTTCTGAGGGTGAGTGGTTGTGAATGGTGAGAACACATTCTCTGTCCTGGTCTTTGGGCATTTTCTTTCTTGCCAGCACGACCAGGGCTGTGCTGCATCCAGTGGGTACAGTTAAGTGTCTCAGGGATGAAGAGGAACAGCGCGGTAGGAAATCCACATTCTCTGTAGCAATTATCTCAGTGGGCTCTGAGCCATTACATCTCAAAATCTTATGCTCTGTCTTGCCTTATAGAGATTGACTAAACTGCTAATTCCATAAAAAAAATCCATAGAAAGATCATGAATTAACATCTATACATATGTATATATACATTAGTTTTAAAATATAGTCAATATATGTCATATATATGTATGTGTGTATATGTATATACACATATATACATATATATACATATATATACATATATACATATATATATACATATATATACATATACATATATATATGGCTGGATTCAGCAGCTCTGATGTGTTTCAGGAATGATTTCCAAGGATCTTGGAGCATCTGAAACCTTTAGCTAGTTATTAAATCATCATATAACACACATACACACACACACACACACACACACACATACATACATACATATATAGTCAATTAGTTTGTTTTTGGCTTGTGTTGCCTGGCTTGATACTAAGCTAGAATTGTAGGGAAACGCTTTAATGGCCCCTGAGCTGGAGATTATCTAGATAAATATTTCAAATGCTGTCTTTGCTTTGCCTATCCAGGTACAGTTAGAACACAGAGCTGTGTTAGGGCACAGCTACTCCAGCACAGGGGAGCAGGGGATGGTGATGGTGGTTGTGGTATGTTGGGGATGGGGAAGTCTGGATGTGCTGATTTGAATAAAAATGGCCCCAATAGGCCCAGAGGGAGAGGACCTATTAGGAGGTATGGCCTTGTTGGAGGAAATGTGTTCCTAGAGGGTGGGCCTTGAGGTCTCAGATGCTCAAGGCTGGGCAGTGTGTCACTGTCATTTCTTGCTGCCTGCAGGTCCAGATGTAGAACTCTCAGGTACCTTTCCAGCACCGTGTCTGCCTACATGCTGCCATGCTTCCCACCATGATGATAATGGACTGAACTCTGAACTGTAAGCCAGCAGCCCCATTCAGTATTTTCTTTTATAAGAGTTGTCATGGTCATGGTGTCTCTTCACAGCAGTAAGGCCCTAACTGAGACAGAGAGGAAGGCGGGGGTAGTGACTGTGTGCTGGTTTTGCTTTCCGTTCACCTTATTTTGCAAAAACAGCGGAAATTGAGTTCTTTAGTCTATTCTATGTGTATCAGCTTTTTATAAGGAGTAAGGGTATATAAAAAATTAAATTCTCATATTAATGCCATTAAGCAGCAAGCGAATAGACTTTTATTTAAAGGCATGTGTCCGTTGGGATGATGTAACCGTTTTGATATTAGCTGGGACAGCCCATTTAGAATTCTCCAAGCACTCAGATGTGGTCAATTGCATAGTTTGGAAGAGTGCAGTTGAATAAGGTTCTCTTTTATTCTTTTTGTTAGAGAATTATTTACTTAAGAAAGGGGTCACAATCTATTCTACTTTCACCCTCCAGCTTTCTTGGATTCCCAGTAAGGGACAGAAGAAATCTGTAGCTAGAATAAGACCTACAGGTATAAGGGATGCTGAGATCCTGACCAATGAACTCCCTTAACAGCCCCAAGGCAGAGACTATTGTTGCTATCCTCACATGTAACCCTTTTTTGGTCATAGAAAGGTATATGACTCTACAAAACATGCACGGGTACAGCATTGAGAATGGAAAGATGTCAGATCAGGGAGTCTTGAGTTCGATTCACTTCTATCCCACGCTTCTCTGACCTCCCAAAGACCAGGAGACTGTAAGCAAAACCATCTTTCTTATTCAGTTTCTCTATGTGCACATTCACATGTGTGGTATGCATAGAGCTGTGCTATGACCAGTCTCAGACCTTGCTGTGCACAGCAAACCAAGTTTGATGCCATCAGTGGAGGGGTTGACCACTCCATTCAGTCTTTGCCATCACTCACTGTATCAATGAACCCATCTATCACTCTCACCTATGTTAGGAGATGCACAGTGAAGTCAGGAGAAAGTGAACATACTGTTGTGTGCTTAGTCACATTCTGAGCAGGCATCGACTGGCTTCTCTTTCTGAGGCTAACATGCCACTTTCAGGGAGTATTATGTCCCTGGCCAGTCTTTGGTGGAAGCTAAGGATGCGTTGAAAAGTCCATGCTCCCACTGTAGAGGTCCAGTGGACTCCCGGGGTCCTGGCCCCAGCCTGCTGGGCAGGTGTTTTCGTCCTGGAAGCTCAGAGAAGCCCTGGTAAGTTCAGGTGCTCTTACTTGGATGGCCTGGAAGGGCTCGAGGACACAGCTCCTTCTCTTTCCTGGTGGTTACTCTGGGGAACAGGACTGTTTCGGGCCATCTGGTTTCCTTCAGGTTCAAGGTATCTGGGCAAGGTCCTCTGTCCAACTGTACAGAGATCCCTATGGAGAGGCAAAATGGAAATCTTTGCCATGCAGGAATGGGACCTGCCCTGCCGCAAACTGCTTTTCTGCAACTGACTTGACATCTCTGACATTTCTGCAGGAGCACTGCTCTGTAGTCTCCTGACATGCCTAATTTGTGTTGTATTTTCAATATTCTTGAACGTGTCCATCTAATGAGAGGAAAACAACGTGCATCTCGGCAGAATCTTGTCTCCCTTTACAAATCTTCCACCAGCAGAATTCACATTAATGCTAATGAAATCTTAATGCTGAAACTGTGTTCTGCAGTGGGGGATGGTCTCCCCTGCACTGAAACACATTTTCTTCTCATTAGCCCCACCATCTTTATTAATGTTAACAGTAATAAAGAGAATTAGGCAGGATGGCTTCTGGCAGACCCCAGAATTAATGGGGGCAAAAGGAAGGGAAGATAAATGGTTGGACGGTTCAGATCTATTTTGATAGTGAATGAACTGTGTCCTCCTGGGACCCTCAGAAGAGTTGTTTAGTTCTAAATGAGGAGTGTCATAAATCACTGTCATCTGAGAGCTGTTCACACTAACAGGAAAGAGCCTGGTTCTAGAAGAAAAAAATCTGTCCTGAGGTGATTTGTGTGTGTGCACATGTGTGCATCTATGTGTGTGTATGTGTGTGTGTGTGAGAGAGAGAGAGAGAAATAGAGAGAGAGAGAGAGAGAGAGAGAGAGAGAGAGAGAGAGAGAGAGAGAGAGAGAGGTTCACGGTCACATATCTGTGAACAACAGACAGCTTAACCAAAAATTTGTTCACTCTGAGGTTTTTTTGCTATGGGGGTGTATTATCTCCTGTATATCCACAAACATGTCATAGTTCTAATGTCCTGGAGACTGTCACACTATGAAATATTTTGAAGATAAATACAGCAGTGGAAGTAAGGGTTGAGCCAGAGAAACTTTTCTTTCATGGTAGAAGGGAAAATTTCATGCTATGGGAAAGTCAATCAAAGTGTCAAATGATGCCTTTCCTATGGACGTCTTTGCTTCCAGAGGGTTCTCTGAAATATTATTTTCTTTCCTGCCTAATCAAGCATCAAATGTCACTATGTCAGATTTCCCTACTGTTCCCAGGTCTGTTTGTCACTCTGGGAAGAGTTGAGACACCTGTAAGTTGTCCCCAGACAGTAATCTGCAAGGGCATGTGGGGACAGGAGGCATGGGACCCTACACCATCCCTTGAGGGTTGCTTGGTTTCCTGTTGACTTAAGCAAGGCCTATGCCACAGAGATTTTGGCTGGAGCAGAAGGGAGTCAAGAGGGGTCCATTTGTTGAAGGCCAGCCTGCTAATACCGGGAGGATAGATGGTCTGGAGACACTTCCATTTGAACTTCATGTGACTCCTTCTAGCCTGGTGACCAGTAATCATAGCTTACATGCCCCTTTCCATTCAGACAGCACCTTAAGGGCCTTTCACAACCCTAAGCTGGATACCACAACATACAGTCTATCTGTCGACTATTTTGTTACATTAGTGGGGTGGTATGGTTATCAGAAAGTATCGTGTGCTATTAGGACCCGAGACCAGAGTGTGTTTTCTAGATTGGAAAGGGTGATGATTCATGGAAGTGTCGTGTCTGAATTCAGTCTAGGTGCCACGCTTGAAGAGCAATATAACAAGTCAAAACTTACTCAGAGGATGGTGCCCTGGGCAGGAAGAGGATGTGAAACTGTGTCACATTTGGAAGTCTCTGAGGAATTGAGCCTGTCTGGAGAAGCACCTGAAGGTATGACTATCTACAAGAGCTTTCACAGACGGGGAAAGGAATTAGATTCTTTTGGTGAGGCCCATGGGGACCTCTGTAGAGTCTATAGAGAAATTTGTTCCAGTTGTCCACCAGTCACAGTTGTCTAAACATGTTTCAGGGTGTCACAATTTTTGATAACTGCCCCAAATTCTACAGTTTGACACTGCTGTACATTTTAGCACAGACCACTGATGTGGCCATTTGGACACTGAGAAATTCGAATGTTTTCTTTTTTTCAGGCAACAGCAGAGTTTACTGACCTACCAACTCTTACTACAGGGTCTCACATAGCTTAGGGTGGCCTCAGACTTGACACGTAGCTAAGGATGACCTTAGATTTCTGCATTTACCCCCTGAGTACTGTCATTACAGGTATGTACTGGTATGCCCAGTTTGTACCATACTGAGGCTTTGTGAGTGCTTGGTCGACTCTACCAACTGAGCTCCATCCCCAGCCCTTTCTTAATTTTTTTTTTTAAACAAAATAGGAGATTGATATTTTTGTCCTGTTTCCCTTCTTCCTCCTTTGATGTCTTCTTCGTCCCTTAGGCTCCTGTGGTGAGACACACAGCATCACTTTCTCCCTTTGATTGGCTTTACACTGGCGAGTTGGTAACACAGACGTGGATGTTGGGGTTAGAGTTGAAATCATTAAAGGGATACTCTGTTTTATTTGTATTTTAGAATGGTTGGCACTTTCTGCTGTCACCCTAAGGTCTCAGTTATAATTTTGTATTTTACATGTCAAGATGCCTATGTGTCAAAATGGCCTTACGACAAAATTGTTCTTATAGCTAACTGGACATGTTAATGGAGTACACTACATGAGGAAATCAAGCATGATAGGAGCAACCAGACATGGTTACTGATGAGATGACTTGGAATCCTAAAATGCTGTAACTCAATAGCTCCCAGATGCAGGTCCTTGAACTACACTGGTTTCTGAGACCTGTGTTAAAATGCAGAAAAATAGAAACAATGGGTGTAGTTTTCTCTAAGAATACATTCAACTCTAAGGAGTCTTTTTAAAATTTAGAGATAAGGACCTTGATTTTCTTTTTGTTGCTTTTAAAATTGTCTTGAAATAATGGTGGCAGTCGATGACATTTTAAAATGTCAATGAACAAAATGAGTCTGCCCATCTCTTCGCCAGTACATTTTGTTGTTTGTTTGTTTTTGTTTTGTTTTACTGGTATGTGAAAGCCCAGGGTCTGATCATTCTGATTCAGGTCTCCTAATATTTGGAACCTTGCTTGGTTGCCTTTGCGATGTGTGCAGATCACCTGGGTCTCCCCATTTCACAGCATAGTGGCAACTCTGAGTGACCTAATGCTGGCTGTGGTTCTTTCCAGCTCCAAAGGTCACATGCTCCATCTGACACAAGTGCCCCGGGTGTGGCTTGGACACTCTGTCAGAGCTATTCAAATGTGCTGAATATGTGTGGGTGGATGGAAGGATGGTGGGAGACAGAAAACCTCTCGCTTGAGTTTTTCATGGCTAGCATTTACTTCTCTACTTTGGGGACCTCACGGCACTTCCTGAGCTTGTTGCCTGCATTGTTCTTGTTCTGGAATCTGTTTTACCATTCCCTAAAACTGTCTCCCCCAGTAAATGATGAGTGTCTGGAGGCTGGACACTGTGACTGATTAAGCTGTGTACTGTCAGCTCTGGCTGTTCTGACCAAGACTAAGAGGTCATTTCAGAAACTGGGGAGTGAATGATGAATCAATGTCCAAGGTCAGCCAAGTTTCTCCTCCTTGGTCACCACATGGCTAAGATGTGAGGTAGTTGAGAAGGTTTCCTTATGGGCTTGTGTGACTTCCTAAGGAGATAAGAGTGGCTGCCTATTTACACAAGATAGGATACCAGTGACAAAGAATCAATTCCACCAAGTCTTGCTTGAGTTTATTGGGGTCATGGACAGAAACAGATGTAACAGGTTACTCACAGATCAAAGGTTAGTCAAAGGTAGCTGTATCCCTGAGAAGGCCACCTTAGCATGGGTGGTGCTTCACAAAAGCTGTATCTTTGCACCCCCTTGCATGACTTTGTAGGCAGCTCCACTGGAGACAGTCTGCACTTTCCAGCAGATGTTAGCATTTCTGTAATCTTGGGAAAGGGCCTCACAAGTCCTGTAACTATTATGGCTTTCCTAATCTTTGTACGTTTCATTTGCTTCTTGAGTTTTATGAGTTCCATACTTCTTCCTAGGCAGAATATTTCAACTCAGAAGGCAGCTCTTTACAACAGGGCTCCCTGGATTTTCTTTATTTTCCTCAGTACCATATCTTTTAGGGATAGCAACAGAAGTAGACCAATGTCATGTTTTAGGGATGGAGTTTATCAAGTGTGTTAGAGTTGAAACTGTGTTTTCTTGGAATCTTTGTCCTGGACAGCTTGCCATAGGAAGAGGCCCTGCCACACACCTTGTTAGAGTTCTGCCTGTCCTTGGCACTGTGGGGAGGCCTCTTAGACAGCTGTCCAGAGATAAGGTCACTGCTTCCTATCTATCTCCCCTGGAGCTCCTGGGGTAACTGAGGTCTTTACTTATACCCAGCACATACTTGAGGAGTTATGGAAGCAGGAAAGGTGCATAATGGAAGGAGTGGGTCACTGAAATTTGATCCTTCATTTATATCCTCATGTGCTGCAATAAAAAAAAAGGAATTGTTGTTTTGAATCTAATATTCTGATTACCGTAGTCTTCCTTTGCCTTGGAGACAGTTGGACCTTGCAGAAGCCATTGAATCAGTGGGGCAGAATCTACAATGAGGCAGACATAGTGGCAGACCCCTTTGTGAAACAGGTCAGAATGGCTCACAGCTTTCATCTATGTGAGCCAGGACAACCGGGGCATTTAAATGAAGAGGTTCATCCCTTACCCCTTCCACATCCTTGATCACATCTGAGTCAGAACTTCAGGGGAAGGGAACACTTACATAACAATATCTCCAGGGGTGTCGATTGCTGTTCTCTTCCTTCCACCAGACATCAGCCATTTTTCAGTGTGTGTGTGTGTTTTATTAGATGTTTTCTTTATTTACAGTATCTCCTTTCCCAGGTTCCCCTTCAAAAAAATAATAAAGAAAAATGAAATAAAAAACCAAAACCTAAAACAAACCCCTGTTCCCTTGCCCCTCCCCCTGCTTACCATCCCACCCCTTCCTGCTTACTGGCCCTGGCATTCCCCTACACTGGGGCAGAGAACCTTCACAGGGCCAAGGGCCTCTCTTCCCATTGATGACCAACTTGGCCATCCTCTGCTATACATATATAGCTGGAGCCATTAGTTCCACCATGTGTACTCTTTGGTTGGTGGTTTAGTCCCTAGGAGCTCTGAGGGTACTGGTTAGTTCATATTGTTGTTCATCCTAAGGGGCTGTAAACCCTTCAGCTCCTTCAGTGTTCTTGATCCATATTTAGGGAATGCGGTTATATCTATCTTTCAGGTGGAGTAAATTGATCAGTTTTTTAAATAAAAAAAATTACTTTCTTCTGCCTCATCTATCCTCATTTTATTTCCTTTTCATTTCTGCAGCCATTCTTACCTGAACCTTAAGGAACAGATGGCACAATCAACAGAGGAACAACATGGACTTGAGAGTGACTCAGGGCATGGTGGGCCTACAGGCTGGCTGGATGGTGGATGGTGGCCTCACAGGTCTGAGGATGCAGAGATTTGTAGCACACTTAGAATCTCTGGAAAGAACCTATGACAAAATGGCACCATTATTAAAGTGTTAGGGTAGTGGCCATGTCTCTATGCTTGTTTGCTTTATTTATTTATTTCTTTGTTTCTGTTTCTTTGTTTCTTCCTTCCTTCCTTCTTTTCTCTCTTTCTTTCTTCCTTTCTTTCTTTCTCTTTCCCTCTCTCTCTCTTTCTTTCTCTCTCTCTTTCTTTATTTCTTGTGGAGATATCAAGATATCTCAGTGGTTGAAAACAGTGGCTATGTATAAATATAAGATCTGAGGGTTTAAAAAAATTATTTCCTTTTTATTTTTATAAATGTTTTGCCTGCATACATGCCTGAGTACCACATACATGCTTAGTGCCTATAGAAGTAAGAAGAAGGCCTTGGATTTCCTGGAAGTAGAGTTACAGAAGTTTATGAGCCACACTGTGGATGATAGGAATCAAACCCTGTGCTCTCCAAGAACAGAAAGTGCTCTCAACCACTCACATCTGACCTTTTACCATAGCTTCCAGCCTCAGAGTTCTGCATGTCCTGTAAATCTATGAAGGGTGGAAATATGATGATCTCTTAGCTGATTAAACAGGAGCTCCAAGTTCGAGGAAAACCCTATCTCAAAGAAATAAGGAGGGAAGGATGCAAAATTCTCTCTAGATTGTGTGAAATTGCATACCTATCTCTGTCTTTCTCACAGGTACCCCACCCCCCCAGCAATGTGAAAAGTAGCAGATACAAACCTTCATGTCTCCCCATGACTCTCAAACTGACTCGACATGAGCTTTTCCTCATCAGCTTTGTGGAAGCATGGGATCTGGCAGCTGTGAGAGGAGTGTGGTCTGTAGAAGGCTTCTGGCCTCCTCTTCCTGATTGAGTGGGTCCCTATACTTACGTCTTCATAGCAGTGAAAACCACTTGTTATAGTTGACCATGTTAACTTCCCACAGGTCACAAGATCTGAGAGAGTCAGACATAGTTGTCAAAACTCAGTTTTCTGGCATATGTGCTGGGTCTTTTCTGTCACCTTCTGTTTCCTCAGTGGCTTTAGAGGTAGCAGGCTCTGAAATAGTATTGGCCCTAGCTTCATTTGGTAAATGTTCCTGTTTTACTGGGAGGAAGAGCCTCATCTCTGTGTAATGGCTGAGCATTAGTGGAGGTGTTTTGATTGGGAAGATGGTCTGAGATATTTTGTAAGGACGAAAACAAGAGAAATCAAGGCTGTCTACTCTTAGCCTATTTGACCTTGTTTTTATTCCATGTGATGTAAGAAACTTGCCATTTAACTGCTTTGTATAGCACATTTATTGAGTGGTCACTCTTCCAGCTCCTGGATTGGTTTCTGAGGTAGCGGGCAAAAGTAGAGCACTGGAGAAAGGCTGTAGGAAAGATGCTTTTTGGTAAGCACAAGGTGGGAGACAGACAGGATTTATTCATGTAGAAGCCTGTGGTAGAAGCAGGCATGGAAAGGAGATGTACAGGGAGAGGCTGAGGGTTAAGGCTCAGGGTGTTGATCTTACGTTCCATTCTGAATCTGATGTTGGGGGACCACAGGAATGGGGAGGGAGTTCTGACAGTTTATTAAGGAATTACTCTTGGGAGGTTGGCACTTAGGATTGTGGTGATAGGTGAGGAGATGGGGATCAGTGGTCAGTTAGGATTCATTCTGAAGGCAGAGACAACAGCAGTTGCTGGTTGGTTGAGTGTGGTGGTGAAGGAGCAAACAGCTGTGTTTGGAATCTGACCATCATGGACAGCTCAATGGCCATTAACCTTTCTGGACATTCAAACTGAGCAGCTCTTGGCAGGTGATGGGCCATGAACAATTAAACCTTCTGTGGAGAGCCTTGCTGGTTGGTTCCTACAGGGCGTTCAGTTATTCCCCTTTGCCCTGGGCCAGCATATGTCCCTTTAAGTCATGTCCAAGTGAACTTCTTGACATGGAAGTCCTCAGCCTACCTGCCAGCCCATCTGTAGTCTCTTCCATTTCTATATGGTCCCACATTACAGACACATCAAACCCCTCTTCCCCATCCAGTCATCCTTATGGCGAAGGACCTTACACCCTCCACTGTAATTGTACAGTAATTGTGCTTTTTCGTCTCTGTCTCTGATTTTTTTGTTGTTGTCGTTTAAAGTTACAGTTCTGCTCTTCCTAACTTCATATCTAGAGTTCTTCAGAGAGATGTGGTTTTTCTAATGAAACTTGACTTATGTATTTACTCTAGTCCAGTCTAATTTTTATTTGTGTTATAGTTAGATCTTCTATAGTTGTTCTTGTAAAACAAGTTCTTAACCTTGGCTGTCCTGGAATTCATTGTGTAGACCAGTGAAACATACTGGGTCTAAAACAGCAGCTATCTCCTCTGAACTGGTGCTGCATCCCCCCAGGCCAAA
>NW_022196898.1:2929641-2950641 GCF_008632895.1 Mastomys coucha
AAACAGTTGTTTACTCGACAGCGGAAGTAGGCGCCATCTTGCCATGGCGAATGCCGGCTCCCTACAGACCAGACTGGCTTCAGACTCATAGGGATCTGCCTGCTTCTGAGTGCTAGGATTAAAATCATGTGCCACTGAACCTGACTAGCTAACTATTTTAAATGTGGAACATGTTCATTTTTTTTGTCTCTCTATGTGTTGTCTTATAGTCATGGTGTCTGATTGTATGGCTTTTATGAATGGAAAGTCTCCTCCTAGATTGATACTCCTCAAAGCTGGGGCTTAACTTGGATCTGCTTCTACTTTGTAGGGGCTGGAGAATGATCTACAGTAATTGTACTTTTTTTAAAAAAAGATTTATTTATTTCATATATGTGAGTACAGTGTAGCTGTCTTCAGACACTCAAGAAGAAGACATTGGTACCCATTACAGATGCTTGTCAGCCGCCATGTGGTTGCTGGGAATTGGACTCAGGACCTATGGAATGACAATCAGTGCTCTTAATGGCTGAGCTATTTCTCTTGCCCCTGTACTTTTGGTTCTGAATGAGTTATTATCTAATAGAAGCGAGTGAACAAACAGTGTATAAGAGATACAAAGAAGCATCGAACTAGTAACTCCAGTGTTGTGAACGCCCAGCCCAGATGATGTAACCAAATGAGGGTGGACAAAGGTACCAGCAAGCCAGTAACTTACACTCATCCGGTAGAAACTGACTGGGGAACTGAGGCAGCCAGCTAGAATTTCTGATTGAAAGAGTCTTAGGCAGAGGGTCTCCTCTGTGCATGAGCTTCCAACTTCTTGTTTCCGCTGCAGGCATCTTTATATCATAGGATAAACTTTAGGAACCTTGGTTGGAATAGTCAACTTTCCAGCAGTATGATGTTTTTAACACCATTACCTGCTTTCCCTTTTCCTTTTCCCTATTGCAGAGGTAGGGGCCAACATGATTCTGAACATGGGGGTTTTGGAGGGCACTCAGCATGAACACCACTGATTCTGAAACAACAAAAACAGGCCTGGGGAGTAGGAGTAGAGGCGGGCCTGCTTTTAGACTTGACTTTTCAGTGAGTTCTAACAGCTCATGATGGCACAATATGTATTACAGAATCTAAGTCACACTGTTAGCCTCTTGGTTGATGATTTGAGTCATAGTAAAGAAGGATGTTAGGAAGGGGCTATGAGAACATTTCTGAAGCACCCAGAATCCTGATCACAGCCTGTGCTGGTATAAGGAGCTGACCAGGAAGTACTCTAATAAAAGTTTTAATTTCTATGTTCATCTATTTGTATTTTTAAAAAGATTTATCCAAGCTGGGTGGTAGGGGCACACACCTTTTATCCCAGCACTTGGTAGGCAGAAGCAGGCAGATCTCTGAGTCTGAGGCCAGCCTGGTCTACAGAGTGAGTTCCAGGATAGACTGGGCTACACCCTGTCTCAAAAAAATAAAAATTATATATAAGTCTATAATATATATAAAATATGTTTCCTATATGAGTGTTTAAGTTTATGTATGCATTTGCACCTTATTTGTACCTGGTACTTGAGGAGGTCAGAAGAAGGCATCAGAGCACCTGGAACTGGAGTTATGTAGGGTTGTGAGTCTGTTGAGGGTTCTGTAGGTACTGGTGCTAGGAACTGAATTGGATCCTTTGCAAGGACAACAGGTGCTCTTAACTACTGAGCCATCTCTCTGGTCTCTGGGCATTCTTTTTAAAAACCTAGAAAGTCAGTAACTGTTTGTTTCAGACACAGTTCACACTCTCCAGATAATCCAGTGGCCTGCCAGACTCCTCCGTCCCCTCTGGAGTCAAGTTGGCTGCATCATTAGCTCTGGCCACTTGTCAATGCATGTGGGAAATCAGATGCGTTTGGCGGAGGGGCTTCATAGCCAGGACTCTCCTCCATCTTTGTTTTTCTCTGCTGGAATCCAGGCCATAGGATGATATGTGTCACTAAGCAGACAGAAGCTGGATCCAGACCGCCCAGAAGGAGAAGGGTCCTACCGCTCTCTATGTGGCTTTGTAGGAGTGAGAAGAAAAGTATGTGCTAATCTTCTGAGATTTGTTTTATTTGTTGGCTCCACAGAGGGTGTCTAATTCTGATTACATCTTCTCAAAGAAAGGGTAGGGAAATTCCCAGATGGTGGATGTGAAGTTGGTAATGGTCTGTCTTCAGAACTCATGAGCATCAGCTCCAAGGTGATTCAGGGAATGAGCTCATGGAGGCAGAAGTGGAATATGATTGTAAATATGCAAACAGTGGAAATTTAATTGGCTGTGAATCACTGTGTCTCTAGGGAGACCACACAAAGGGAACTAAGAGCCAGGATTTGGTCATACCCTTTAGAGAAGATGTCCTGGCTGCATGGAGGAGCAGAGGTTGAACCCTTTGGAAGACGTACCTGTGCTTTGGTGAGGGATGCGCCAGGCTGTATTGGCTGAATGCCATTACACATTCAGGTTAAACAACGCCTTACTCTTGTGAATCTATGCTTGGCTGACAGCATTCTGGTGACATGTAACTTGATGTTAGTGGTCAAAATGAGTTAGAAGGCCTTCATTTAGTAGCTAGTTTAAGCTTCCTTACTTGTTAGACCATTCTTATGTATTAATTCTGGGGCAGTCTAGTTACTTATCTCAGCTTCTGTAGAAGTACGTTCGCCCATAGCGGATGGATCTATTCTCTAAGTGTGGTTAACAGCTGGCCTTTGAATGCAGCTTTGAGGCTCAATCCTGGAGGCCACTGTTAGGCCCCTTTCTGAGGCTTGGGCAGCCAGATGAGCAGCCATCCTACCAAAGACTTGGCCTAGGCACTGATGCTCACCTTTGTACAGTGAGTGCTGTGTCTTCTACATGCGAACTTTAGGTCACTTTGTATATGTAGTCTAATGGAAGCCCCAAGCTGACCATCACAGAATCACCTCTTTGGGAGAAAAATGTGACTGACTAAGAATAAGAAACAAAACAAAAACAACAAACAAGAACCCTACAGGCCTAAGCAGAAGCAGCAGCCATTATATTCATTTAGGTAAATTTTAGAGAGAGGAACCATTCCAACTTACCCACGACTCTGCCATTTCTGGAGAAACCTCAAAGACAATTCTGGATTGAACAAAAAATGTTTATCTCTAGTGATTTATTGGAAGCTATTGATAAGTGTATGCTTATTACCTTTTATTTTCTAATATTATGAGAATGGGGCTTTGAGAATCTTCATTTCTTTGTTCATTTTTCCTAATCCCAGACTTGAAAGTAAGTGGGTTGTGCTCCCATATCCTTAAGTAAGGATAGTCAAACGCCAAACTGAAGATAGAATGGAAAACATTTTTTAAAATCATAAAACAATATGATTGTTCTAAAACAGGAAGATAAGAAATAGAAAGTACCTTCCTAACTCCACCTCCCGGAAGGAGCCGCTGGGAATAGTCTGGCGAATAATTTTCCAGATTTCCCCCTAAATATATGCAGCCATATGGCTTATTATTTACAAACATAGGATAATTTTATGTATGCTCTAGGCATCCCTCTCACTTCAGCCCAGTTGCATATTTTAGTGGATGCAGAATATTCCAATTTATCTATGTACTAGAACATATAGTATATATAACATGTGTGTAATCTATCTCCTTGTATTACTATATGTATATTGTATGTCTATATGTATTTCCTTATGTACTCTATGATACTATTATAATCACATTTTAGGTACAGAAATGTTGAGTCTAAGGATATTTAATTTTCCAGCCATGAGACAGAGTTACTTGTAAAAGCTTTCTAGTAGTTCCAGTCAAAAGGTTTGTATCACTTTGAACACTTAACCATTGCTCTCCTGGTTGTGTTTGTATTTTGATAGTCTTAGAAAATAGAAATCCCAGAGCTAGAGTTCCTTGTGTAAAGTATAGGTATTTTTGGCTTACTAAAGCGGGAAAATGGACCCACAGAGCTCTTTCTGATAGTGCTTTCACAGACAAGAGAATTACAATGACTCGTGAAATAAAAACAGTCATTTGACATGCTCTCTAGGGTCTCACCTCTGGCTTCCTCCTTCCCCTGTGACAACTACCATGTGCAAGGAGGTATATTGGATGGGCAAATGTGAAAAGGTATTGGTTTAAGCCCACCTTTCACAGTCATGGCTAAATTGAAAGGTTGCCAGCTGTTGTGGGCCACACCTTTAACCTCAGCACTCAGGAAGCAAAAAAAGGAGGGTTTCTGAGTTCAAGACTGGCTTGGTCTGTGTTTCAGGCTAGCCAGAGTTATATTGTGAGACTGCCTCAAAGAAACAGATAAACAAAGCAACAGCAATAGCAACATCATCATCATCAACAACAACAGCAAGATGGCCTATAACGTTTTGCATACACTTGCTGGCCATGCCTATTGAATTGATTCCTCATCCATAAGTGGTATCCTCTGGGAAATAACTGAGAAAGTAGATGGAGCTCCCTCAGCATTGCCTGGCAGGTGGCACACGTTTTATAGAGAGGATGATGGAGTGGATGAGTCCTCCACAAATCTGCCGTGCATCCTTTGTTGACAGCAGAGTTTTTGCTTGAGGACAGAACTTAACCATGACAAAATCTTGTGGCTTCAAACTCTCTCCTAGAGAAGGGCAAGCATTTAGTTGTTGGCAAATTCTTTTTCTCTTGACTTGCTTACAAGTAATGGACATGTGATTATACCATTGAACTTCATGTTTGTTGTTTGGTTAGAGCAACTTTCGCTAAATGTCCTAACCATGACCATAACCATTTGGTTTACCACATGAAAAGGGAAACAGGTCACAGTACCATATAATCCCATTAGATAGACACAGTCCTATTTAAATATGCCTACTACTTTCAGAGGCGGCTCTCCTGACAATAGTTCAAGTTGAAGCAACTGAACTTTGTGAGTCCAGGTTTTGGTCAGTGAGCTTTTTGTCTTTGTCCAACCTTGACGTTGCCTCCTGGGTGAGCTGCTGTCTCTGAGGTTTGGAGAATCTGTTTTCTTCCTGTGGCAGCTGCCTGGCGATCTGACTGGGATTTTTTTTTAATGCTGTGGTCATCTGACTTACTCTGTGCTGTATCACACTGTGATGTCTACAACCTGGAAAACCCACTATTACAGTGTATGAGTAGGACCCGGCTGCAGAGGAGCACAAGTGTCATAGTGCTCAGACATCCCACCTTGGTAACCCCACAAAGGCAAGGCACTAGGCTTCTCAAAAACTTGCTAGAGAATTGCCAGTTGCTCAACTAGCTCACAAAGACAGCTCCTAAATAGCAGAGAGAAACTACCAACTAATTTGTTAGGTCCTGCTTTATTTAATGACACTCAAAGAGGGAGACAGTAATTAGTAAGCATGCCTATTTTTTAGATGTGAAAAAAATGGGATTTCCTGAGTTTAATGACTAGTCCCATTTTCTTTTTCCTTTTCTTTTCTTTTCTTTTTCTTTTTCTTTTTGTTTCTGCGATAAATACCATAATCAAAAGCAACCTGGGAAAGAATGTATTTCCTCTTATAGGTTATAGTCTATTACCTAGAAAAGGTAAGGCAGACACACAAGGTAGGAGCCAGAAGCAGAAACCATGGAGGAACATTGCTTATTGGCTTGCTCCCAGGCTCAGGCCCAGCTAGTTTTCTTGTGCAGCTAAGGTCTACCAGCCCAGGGATGGTACCACCCACAGTGGACTGAGCCCTCCTACATCAATTATGAAACAGAAAATGCCAGGGCTGGAGGGATGGCTCAGCGGTTAAGAGCACTGACTGCTCTTCCAGAGGTCCTAAGTTCAATTCCCATCAACCACATGGTGGCTCAAAACCATCTGTAATGGGGTTTGATACTCTTTCTGGTGTGTCTGAAGATAATGACAGTGTACTCACATATGTATAATAAATAATTTGTTTTTAAAAGAAGATACCACATAGACATGCTCATAGACCAATCTGATGTAGGCAATTTTCAGTTGAGGTTCACTCTTCCTTGGGCTTGACCAAGAATTGCCATCATAATGAATAGACTTAATGAAACGTGTACAGCTTGAGCTTGAATCCAAGACCTGATGCTGGCGTTTTCTCTGCTGCTAAAAGATCTGGAAGGGTTAGAGCTCCTGGAAGACTGTCCTTGGGATGCGGACACAGCATCCTTGGCTATCTGTCAGGATCTAGCTTTATGGAGCTCAGGAGATGTTCAAGCCAGAATGAGCTTGGGACAGATTTTCAGTTCAGTGGACTAGGAGGCTCAAGAGGCAGAAGGACCTCAAGGAAAGAAGGAAGGCAGTTTGGTTTGTGTATAAGCTAGCTGTCGCTTCACACATTCCAAACCTAGTGTAAAATTGGAAGGAATCAAAGGCTAAGAGAAAAACAGAAGTCTGGTTAATTGGGTTTTTAATTAGCAAAGGGGGAAAACACAAAAAGTATGTTAAATGATAACTAAGGGGGCAATTAGCAAAGCCTGATGTAAGAAACTCAAGAGAATCATCTGGTTTCTTCTTCCCTCTCCCTCCTCTTCTTGTTCAGCAGCAACAGTAAGACATGGGAAGGTCAAGAGGAAAACCAATCATTTAAAAGATACTCAGGGGCCTTGAGTCTGGGCACTTATGAAGGTGATGGTGGGAGGACTGAGAGTTTGAGGCCAGACTGGGCTACTTAGTGAAATGAAACAAAACCAAAAGCAAGCCACAGAATACTAAGAGACTTAAGAGATTCAACAATTAATAGCAGAGTTCACTTGTACCCCAGTTCAAATGGTGAACTGCATAAAACACTGTATGCCGATTTCTATAGATAAGGCAGCAGTAAGTATCGTAACATTAGGCTTCAAGTTCTAATACCACTGCCAACTAAACAGAAGCCACGCAACTTCTAAATTCAGAGGTGCAGTGGCAAAACTTAAAACCAACTTGTCCCTAATGCAGAGTGCCAAGAAACAAATATATTTATTACTTGAAACCTGTTGTACAAGTGTAAGGAATTAAGCATACATGTATTTTGCTTTTGTAATATGAATAGCACCATGAAATAGCTAAGGTGGAGATGGGGACAGTTTCTCCTTATAGTTTTCCAGTTAACACTTGAAGGAGGATTAGTACCAGTTTGTAACTACCAATCAACTGATAGCTACAGCCACATGTTATATGTCCCCCAGGGGGAAACCATAAATCCTTTGTGAGACTGCCTCGAGAACAAAATCATTCAGATATCATGACTGAATGACCAAAATGTAGGGAATATAGATTCGAGGGAAATATGTTCAGTTACACTACTGGGATACAGTCACCAAAATTCAGACAAGAAGACCGTTTTTAGGACAGGCAAAGCAGTTCCTAAAAATAAATCAATAATTTTTTCAAAAAAGGTGATTGAAAGGGACTTGAAAGTCATCAACCAACTGTACTGTGTCGTTTTTCAGGATCATTTAAAAGCATCCTCATTTAAGACTTGCCTGCTAAAAATATTTTTTATATTTACAGGTGAGTTTTCAGTACTGATGGGAGATCACTGTGTGGACTAGGACACTGGCTTTGTGGTTATGTTAGGATCTTTGCCTTTTTACAAGTTCATATAGAAACATTTGCAGAACTCCTGTCAAATGTGCTCCAAAAGCAGAGAAGAAAAGGGACCTGCTTTGGGATGGAAAAAGTCAAGGGCTGATGCTTATAGAGGCCAGAAGATGAACACACCATGGTCTGTTTTGCTATTCAGTTTACTTTGTTGGTATTGAAATTTTATGCAATAAGAAAGCTAAGGAAGCACAAACACCAATTTAATGTTTGGTTATCTGGGGAGTTACTGTTACCATCTCTGTGACACAGAGATGGTGTCTAAGGCTTTGCTTTGCTATGTGTGTGTGTGCATGGGTACATGTGTGCATGTGTGCACGTGTTCACGTGTGTGTGTAGTCACAGTGTGCACTGCTACAAGTACCCATGGAGGCCTAATGAGAGTGTCAGGACCCCTTGACCTAGAGTTACAGATGAGTGTAAACTGGCCGATGTGGGTGCTATA
Organism: Mastomys coucha; assembly: GCF_008632895.1. Classification (NCBI taxonomy): domain Eukaryota; kingdom Metazoa; phylum Chordata; class Mammalia; order Rodentia; family Muridae; genus Mastomys; species Mastomys coucha. Next base: position 2,937,636 of record NW_022196898.1, read on the forward strand.
TTCCTAAATACATAAATGAAAACTGCTCAATCTGCACAATGTAAATTAATGTTATGTTTTCAGAGCTGACCACTGGGCAAGTGCTCTTGACTATTGAGTCATTTCTCTATTTCCCTCCCATACAAAATGTTATTTTTTTTGAAGCAAGCTAATAATATTTTGTTTTTTATATATTTAAAAGGATAGTTTCTTGGGCTTGTCTCACAGTAGTTGATTTTTGTGAGAATAAAATTGAAATAAAAGTGGCCATTATTGTGTACCTTTGAAAAATGTTCCAACTTTATGGTTACATACAAAACGTAGGCTGGCAGCCAGGTGTGGTGCCTCACACCTTTAATCCTAGTACTTGGAAGGCAGAAGCAGGTAGTTCTCTGAGTTCAAGGCCAGCCTGGTCTACAAAGTGAATTTCAGGATAGCCAGGACTATAGAGAAAAACTCTGTCTCACAAACAAACAAACAAACAAACACCATAGAAACAGAAGCAAACAAAACTCCACCCAAAACGTAAAAAACAAAACTATAAGCTGGGTTATAACTGAAAAAACACCACCAACAAAACAACATAAGAAAGCAGGAAAGAAAAACTAAAGGGAAAATACCTCATTTCTGTGACTAGATTGAAAGAAAACCAAGTGTTTATTTTTACAATCACTATTTTTCATGATGATGATTTTAGTGATTAAAAAACAAAACTTTTACATGAATTTATTTAGGCAAAGTGAATAGAAACACACAGAACTGGTCACATTTAAAAATATCTTTCTTTGTACGAACGCAATAAAAAATCAGAGAATTATTCTATCCCCATTCTGTCCCTCTCAACCCTCTGAAGGTCAGTGATGCTACAGTGTGTGGTTAGCCAAAGAAAAGATTGCACAGTGTCTTTTATATGAACTGCATGCTAATTTAACTTACAAGGATAAACTCGTCTTATCGGAGCTAGACCTTGAAATTCATGTGTCAAAAAAAAAAAGTCTATAGGCAAATGTGGCATCCTTGGCTATGATGTTTGAAGACAAATCTTTAACTTGCGATTTGAGTTCTTATTTGAATGCTCTTGGTCCATGTGTAATGAGACTGCCATCTGAATAAAATGCTAGCTGTCGAAAAGAAAAAAAATTCAAATCACATAGGATGAAAGAAAATATAAGCATGAATTTATGTGAGCTTTTCCAAATGTATTCATGTAAGATAAGAAAGGTCTTTTTTTTTTTTTCTTTTAAACTAGAAGGCATGAGGTACACAGAAAAAAGTGACTTGACTATATCAATGGTCAGATTCAGACAGTAAAAAGTAAAATGAGAGGTGATAGCTCAGATTTGGGCAAAGTCTGAGTTAGAACCCACGGGGTGTGCATGCCTTAGCAATACCTGGTGCAGTGGACTGCTTGCTCGGTCTCTGTTCTGTTTGCCTTGGAGCTGGAAATTGACGCGGGCCAGATTCCCTTGCAGCTAGGATAATGGGAGGGAATTAGGTTATCAGTAACAGACATTTCAGCTTTGGAGTTGGGAAGTGGAAAGGACACAGAAACCCGCCTTCCTCCATCTCTCTCCTCCTTTCTTCTCTCTTTTATTCCCATGAGGTTGTCTTGCAGCAACATTGCCACCTGCTCTCTTTGGCTTCTTGAGCATCCAGATGCAGTTACAGAAGCAAAAGTAGATACAGTGTCCCCCTGATTATGGCTTCCAGGTGCCTGAATCATAGCTGCACCCTTGGGTCTTGAAAACACAGCTTGTCTGCTGCAACAGTCCAGTCTCTGAAGACTTGGCAAGCATCCAGTGCCACCCATAAACTCTTAGTATTCCAAGACAGCTTTGCTCCCTGTGCGCCATTCTAATCTCTGGTGGAAACAAGCTACATTTTGAAGCTTTTAAGCCTTCACCAAAGAGAGCAAGTTCTGTTTAAACTACCTTCCCATTGTCCCCATACAGAATCTCCAGCACTTCTCCCAACTCCCTTCTGTCACTTCATGCCTCATTCTCTGAGTTTGATCACTGGCTTTTGCTGTGCGTGCTTGTCTTAATGCTTGCTTCTCTAACTGCCTCTTAATGCCCAGGAAGCCGAAGAGAGCAGATGGCACAGTTGCTGCAAGACAACCTCATGGGAAAAAAGCAACAGGTATCTGCAAGCCATGGAGAGGAGTTGCCAGGTTGCCCAACTCTCATTTGCCTAAATTAACCTGTCTTGGAACTATGCCAGAATCCTCTTCCCCATATCAATTATCCTAAAGCCTAGAACTTTTATCCCATTCAAGATAGGGCCCCTGGAATTCAGAAGCATTAACCACTCAGTCTGGCACTGCATGGTGCTTACATAGTGGATCCTCGTGTTGGCTTTCAAGGATACGCAAATGCAAGTAATGTAGTAGACATCAGAGTTGAGTTCCATAATCCTGCCAAGGGGTGAGGTAGGAGTTAAGCAAGAAACAAGAGGATTTGCCCTTTTTATTTTCCTGTGCTGGCAATAGCAAGTTCCCCCACCTGTCTGTTGGTTAGTGAGAGAGAGATGAGGAAGAGGGACAAAAAATGACCACAGAGAGCCAGTGAGCAGAAGAGCACAATGCAGAGCAGAGGTGGGCTAGAGGTGCTGGGCTAGGGTGGCTGAGCAACTGCTGTGTTTTGGAATTGTCTGTCTTCCAAGTGTCTGAATATTGGAGGCTTACTCCTTAGCCTGATGGCTGTGAGGTGGCCTGGGTGGGGGTGTCTAGGGGCTGACGATGATGGCACATCAGGAAAAGCACTTCCATTGTAAGTGTGAGGATCTGCGTCTGGATCCACAGAACCTAAACCAAAGATGTCCATCTGTGGCTGCACAGGTTGGGTGGCGGTGGCACACCAACCCACCAGTTGGGAGGCAGAGGCAGTAGATCTCTGAGTTTGAAGCCAGCTTGGTTTATAGAGTGAGTTCCATGATAGGATAGCCAGGGATACACAGAGAAACGCTGTCTGAAAAAAAACAAAACTGAAACAACCAAACAAAACCCCAAACCCAAAACAAAGAAACAGACCACCACAACAACAAAACAGAAAGGAAAAGGAAGGGAAGGGAAGGGAAGGGAAGGGAAGGGAAGGGAAGGGAAGGGAAGGGAAGGGAAGAGAAAAGAAAAGGGAGAAATCCTGCTTGGAAAATACCTGAGGAAGACACCCGATGCCAAGCTCAGGCCTCCACATGCATGTGAACATATATACACACATGTACTGACACCATACACACACAAAGGAGAGATTTAGCAGGATGTCTTTAGGTGGTTGGGGTGGTGGTGGTTAAAGTGGGACTCCTGAGAAAGTTCTTCTGAGAAAGAATTACAGAACGCCAAGACTGATTCCCAGATTGCTCTTCACCATCCTGTCTGATGATAACGTCTCTCTTCTCACGCCCCTGACATCTGGGACCCCAGAGTTGAGCTTACTCCCATTCCACAGCCATGCGAGCTAGATGCATTTCCCTTCTTTCTCTCCTGCCTCTTCTCCCTCCATACATGCCTTGCCCTGCTTCAAGAACCTCACTGTAGTAACACAAGTCTGACAAGCGCAGCGATTTGGGTGTTTCCTTGATGCTGTTGGTGGCAGCAATGGTGACAGTCCTGGCAGTGTGAGTGGGTCACTTCCTGCTGGTGCTGGCAGAGCAGACCTAATACTGCTGAAAGGACAATGATGACATTTGTCCCTAGCTGTCCATTTCTACTCATCCTTTCCCTTCTACCATGAAACGTATCCTGTAGTGAGGAAGAGTGTTTCCCTGTACCCGAGAAAACCTCAGTCAGTCGGTCTGTCCAGGCTGCAAGGGCCTTGGCTTGGGCTGGTATACTTGTCTTCTTGCTGTTAGCTAACTTTCCCTCCAGCTACAAACTCAGATCTCCTGAATTTTGTTCCATATCTTTACTGACTCCGAAGGGCCCGCAGGACCTCCGTGAGCATGCCTACATGCTAGCTTGAATCTAGACGCCCAAATACAGAGTTTTGGATTCCTGTTCCATGCTTTTCTCTTTAGATGATTTTGGCCAAGTTCTGTAGACTTTTTGAGCCTTAGTTTCCTCATTTGTAAGATAAGAAAGAATATTACTTCATGCATTGAGAATGTAGGCGTGGCAAAGGCTTAGACTGTGGTACCCGCTGTTAGCATTTTGTCTAGGCTCCGCCCTACAGTTACCTGGCAACAGCCAGGCCTGCCTGACTCACTATAATAGTGGCTATTTGCCCCCTCTGCTCTCTCTTGCTTTCTTGTTCTTTGTCCTCTTGCCCCTTCCTTCTCTCTCCCCATTGCCCTCCCTCTTTCTTTCTACGTGTTCATGGCCGGCCTCTACTCTACACTCTGTATTTCTATCTCTCTGTTTCTCTGTCTCTGCCTCTCTGTCTCTCTTTCTCTCTCCCTTTCTCTGTCTCTACTACCCTCTCAACTCCCCTCCCCATGCCCTGAATAAACTCTATTTAGTCCTGTGGCTGGTCCCTCAGGGGGAAGGAATACCTCAGCATGGACCTGGCAGAGGTACCCCCTTCCCCCACACCTGACTGCATATCTACCAAACAGTTCTCTCTTCTCTTTATTTTTATAAAACACAACACCTACTACATGATAGAAAATGCTTTACACAGGGCCAATACACTGTTCTACCTGAAATAAGGTGATAAGAAAAACACGTGAGTATCTCAAAGAGTGGTGTTTTGTTTTGTTTTGCTTTGTTTTAGGTGAGCAGAACAAATTCTCTTCTGAGCTCATGGAAGATGGCTCTGCTTCTCAACAGCAAGCAATAACGTTTGAGTAAGCAAGGGCGCAGTGTACTTTGAGCCACTTACTGCCTGGTGTTGAAGATAAAACAAAGCAAGTGACCTGTGACTCTGATCTCAGGAGCCTGTCCACAGACCGATCAAGTTCGAGATGCCTACCTCAAATCATCATCGGCTGATTCAGAACGACTTCCTCCTACGAGGAGTCCATCAACCTAATGAGTCATTTTAAAACAATTCCCAATTGTACATTTTCTAGTGTTAAGAGCTCATAAACACTGTGCTGAACAGCTCATGTGCCATTAGGCGTAAAGGTGTCACAGAAATTTCATCTTATCCTTCACCTTCCCACAGATACTTATTTTTGTTTAGAATTAATTTACAAAGAACAGAGAGCTTAAATTGCGTGTTTCTGAGAAGAAAGAGGGAGTAGTCAGTTGTCTGCAGCACTACAGGTTTCTAGTTCCAAAGCTCTTCAGAGTGTACGACGGATCTGGGGTTTCAGGAGACTCGGGACATGCAGAAATCATGATCGAGGTCAAAATGAACATGTTTAAGAGAGAAGGTTTAAAGGTCTGCAGAGTATTTGGCTACCTCCCTCTGAGTGCTTACTGGTGTCTTAGTTTGACAGTTTAAACATATGCTATATTCGGATGCTGTTGGTTCTGACATCCCTCTGCTTTCCCATAGACTTTTCATGTTTCCTTTCATTCCTCCCATTAGATAGACAGGGTCAGCTGTGGCCAAGCCTCAGCTACATGGCGTACGTAGCCTCAGGTAGGTAGGAATTGCGTGGAGCTGAGAAGAACCAAACGAGGTGTTCCTCATACTCTAATGTTCTCAGCCTTCCTAATGCTGCGACCCTCTAATACAGTTCATTTCTCATGCTGCGGTGACCCCTCCCCCACCCATAAACTTATTTTCATTGCTAATTCATAACTGTAATTTGCTACTTTAGAAGTCGTATTGTAAATGTCTGTGCTTTCTGATGGTCTTGGGTGACCTCTGTGGCAGGGGTCAAGACCCACAGGTTGAGAAGCACTCACATATTGAGTCACTATTCTCATGACTCCTTTCTTGGACTGTGTTCTGACAATCCAGGCTCATGGGTGGGAAACTGACTACAGGAAGCTGAAGTCAGAATCGTGGGCTAGCATGCCTGCTGATGTGATTTGAAAGAAGTGAGGGAGAAGAGACAGAAGGGGTATACAAGGTATCACATGCCCAGGATGGGAGGTTTGTATTCTGTTTGTGGGCTGAAGGTAGGTAGCTAATGAGAGAGCACACTGATGGACATTTGCTCCTCACAAACTCTTCACTCTCATCCAGTGTCCGCACTGACCTCAGCAGCTGGTCACCATTCATTCTCCTTGCCTTCATTGAGGCACATAGAACTTATGGACCCTTTCCCACAGTGCACCAGCTGTTGTGCCACCTGAACGTCCATCTGCTTGCTCCCAGCTATGCTGTGCCATGCTCCTAATTCTCGTTGGAAGTTCTGGAAGCCTGGCACAGACTGCCCTCTCCTTGATTTGGGGTGTCGAGAGAACTATGGGCCTCTGCACAGGGATTGCTTGTTCTTAAGACCTCTGATTCCACTCCCTCCATTTATCTGGTTAGAAGCCAGATTCTCCTTGCAGGGCTATGAGCTTTCCTTCAGGAAAAACTGCTTTGTTAGGCTAATCTATTTAAATGCTAGGGAAAAAAAGAGTAGAAGAGGGACTCAGAAGGTTCTCTCTGCTCTTGACAAAGCTCTGGATTCTACAGTTCCGTTATGAATACTAGAGGCTGAATGAGATCTATTTTCCTCTCCTTTGGCATTATTATTTTTACTTTTTAAGGTTTCTTTTATTTATTGTATTTTTAAAAAAGGATTTGTTCTTTTTAAAAAAATGTGTATATGTGTTTTTCCTGCATGTATTTCTGAGCACTATACAGGTATCTAGTGCCTGTGGAGATCAGATAAGGGCATCAGATCCTCTGGAAATAGAGTGACTGGGGATTGAACTCTGGTTGTCAGGTTTGGCAGCAGGGACCCTCACCAGCTGAGCCATCTGTCTGGCCCACTTTCAATTCTGATGTTTTATCTCTCTGATGCCATGATTTGTCTGCTTCCCGTGTCACCTGTTGGGGGTTTCACAGATCCAAAATCAGGTCCTCTGCTGCAAGAGCAGTACACACTTGACCACTGAGCTATCTCTCCAACCCTTGGCATTCTTGTATTAGCATCCTAATAGTCTTCCTTACAGAGCGGTCCATTATCTGTGAAGGTCATTTAAAAGGGGAGCAACAGACAAGGCAAACATAGCTGGTGTGGTAGAACCCACCTCTCTAATCATAGCATTTGGGAGTCGGGGGCTGGAGAAAGAGCAGCCAAGGCCCAGTCTCCACCACACAAGATCATAGCAAAGCAAAAAGAGTCAAGATGCCCAGCCCCACAACCCAATGGTCAAACAAAGAAAGCCCCCAGAGCATATTGCTCACTGTTGTCCTTGACGGAAGATCATTAGCTGTAAGATTTTAATCCTTTGAAATTTACTAAGCCTATAGGATCAGGTATGATTTACTTTCACAAGTTTCCAATCTTAGTTCAAAAGTGTATGTTCTTTGGTTCTTGGGTGATTTAGATAGTTAAAGATTTAGAGTTTGTTAACTCTCGGTGTGGGCTGTATCTTTCCTATCCTTATTGATGTTATGTGCACGTTGAGAAACATTAAATGTATTAAAATCTCTAGCAATGATTCTTTTTCTTTTAGTTTCATCTTTTTTGCTTAAGATGCATTTTGAATTTATAACATCTAGGACACAGAACCATATCTTCTTGGTAAATATTTTTGAATTTATGCCTGTTGCAGTGTTTGCACTACTTATCATGGATATAGTCATTTGTATGATATTTCTTTCCTGCCTTTGTACTTTGAATGTGTGGATTTCTTCATATTTTAGTTGAGACTTTTAGGAGCAGACTATAGTTGTATTGCCTTTGATTTCTGTCTTTTGATTGGGTGTTGAATTGATTTACATTGGATGTACATAGGTACACTAGGTTAGATGCATCAGCTTTGACTTTTTTGTACTCCACTATTCTCCTGATTTGCCCTCGTTTGCATAAGCTGAAGCAGTTAATGTGTTTTGTTCTCTTATGACCTATGATCCACATGTCCTTTTACAACAATTCAGTCTTAACTTAGACATTGAAGCAAGCATTCTCAACATTTTAAGATCGGCATACGTGATCGTACCTCTTCCTAGATGCGATGGACCCAGCAGCACTGTGACTCCCTCTCCCTTTAGTCCCTCATTAATAGCTTATTTGCTGGTGTACAGTTAGATCCTCCATGTGCTTAAAGCTCTGTGGGACTGCTGTTACTCTTGTGATCTTCTCTATGCCTGTTTAGAGTCACCTGTGGATCACCATCTGCCATCTCTTCATTTTCTCCTGGCTTTTGAGCTTTCGACTAAGCTAATTTTTCTTTTGAGAAAACAGTTTTCTACTGAGTTTGAATTGGTTTGCCGCTATAATTTCCTTTGTTTTGTCTGATAATATCTTTTCTTAACCTTTATTTTTTTGAGGAACTTATTTTATCTGAACATTCTAGATTGTCATTTATTTTCTTTCCATATTTAAAAATATTATTTCAGTGACTTCTGGAACCCACCATCTCTCTTGAGAAACAAGGTATAAGTGTGTGCTCCTCTGGCACCCTGAATCCAAATGCTTTTTAGACTACGACTTGGTTTTTGCATGGCCTCATTGCAAAGATGAGCTATTCTATAATGTTCTCCTTCTGGATGCTTGTAGCATCTTTTCAGCCAGCAGGTTGCTGTGTCTGATCACTTGGGGGTGGGGTGGGAATTCTTAGCCAGCTAGCCAGTCCTCTCTTTCTGTTTTCACATACATCAGAACATTTCCCTGTGCCATTCCCCATTCCCCTGTTTCTTCCTCTTCCTCTTCCTCTTCTTCTTCTCCTACTCCTCTTCCTCCTCTTCCTTCTCCTCTTCCCCCTCCTCCTCCTCCTCCTCTTCCTCCTTCTTTGTATTTTTCTATAGTTTTTCCATTCTTTCCTTCCCTCCTTCTCTCCCTCCTTTTCCCTCTTCCTTTTCTTCTTTCTTCCTTTCATTCTGGTCCTTCCCACTTTAATATCCTCTACTTTACAAATTTTCTTTAAAGGTAAACTCAGTGATGACAGTTTCTGTTTTTAGAATTCTTACTTGCTTCTTTAAAAAATTTATAGAGCCTATATTTTCAGCTCCTAACCAACATTCCTTATCTCTTTCTGTTTGTTTTGAAACATATTAATGAATATAAAAATGATCCTTGAAAGTATAGTCTTAAAAGACATTAAGTATAGTTCTATTGCATTTAATTTCTGCTAATCACCTTTCTTCTAGTCTAGTTTTTATTAGTTTCTCTGAGGTTTGTGAAAACTCATTTCTCTTTATTTGCCTGGTTATTTATGTATTTGTGTGTATTAAATGTAAGTATATATCTGTTTTAACCAATTTAAGGGTACAACTTAGTGCAATTCACAATGTGGTATAGGCACCACCAAGACAAGTAAAAGCTTTCTCTCTCCTTAGCAGTGACCCTCCCTTTCCTCAGCTCTAGGTAACTCTGGATCTGCTTTCTGTCTGTCTGTACTTGCCTATTCTTGATAAGGAATTTAAGGAGAGTCATACAGAATTTGTTGCTTTGTACCTGACTCATATCACAAGATACATTTTCAAGGCCCTTCAGTGCTAACTATCGCAGGGATCAGGACCTAACCTCTCATGGGGCCTGAGAGTGCGTGGTATCTACCCTTTTCTGTTATGCTCATCCATTCTCTTGTTAGAAGATATCTATCTGGGTAGTTCCTTCCAGTTATTACAAACAATGCTATTATGAATAATAATACTCACATTATTCATGAATAATATTCATATTAATCATGTAGTCATTATTCATTATGAATAATATTTATAATATTCAGTAGGATATATGTATATGTTTGAGTCTCTGTTTTTATTTTGGGGGGCATGTACATAGGAGTAGACCGACTGAATCACATAGTAATTCTATATTTAATTACTTTGGAAGCAAGAAAATAATTTTTGCAGTGTTTGCTTTTCTTTTAGAAATTTAGGAGATTCTTTATCATTGGGGTTGCCTGTAAACCAACCCTCCAATATAGCCATCTTCCTTGGAGAAATGTTTGATTTCATTATAATTGTTACATTTCTTTTCAAGTGTTTATTATTTCTACGTCTTAGGAGGAATGCTTTGTCAAGTTTATTTTATCTTTTAATAGGACATTGGTTGTTGAGTACTCAGAGTTATTTTTATATTCTGGAATCTTCTTAAATATGCAAACATCTTCTATGGGTTGTCTTTTCATGTTGCTGATGAAGTCTTTGATGATGTACTTAAGAAACTGTTTCCAAATCCAAGCACATACACTCATATTCACTGTATCTTCTTGTCCTGTACAATACCTACCAACTCTATTATGCTTTTTACATTGAAGTGTTTGGTGTCATAATTAATTATATTTACATTATAATTATGTCTTATTTTTGGTTCAGATCGTTCTAGCTGTCTTTTAATTTTTCTTCATGATTTTTAAAAATTGTACCCTATAAATAGGTTAAACTGGATTTATAGAAAGGCAATCTGATTGGCAAATGTAAACTCATTTTCATCATATCCTTTTTATTCCCTTTATTAATCCATAGTGCCATTCTAATAACATCTGGAATTCTATTTCTCGATCATTTTTAATATACTTTTGATATTTTAACAAATTCAATGACTATTCACTTAAAGCGTTCAGTGTATTATGTACTCTCTTGAATTGTTCTATCTCCATATATGCCCCTGGACTTGTTTCTTTTCTTGCTAAGAACAGTCTCTCCATGAGTATTTCCAAGGACAGGTTCTCTATTGTCAAATTTCTACATCCTATTTTACTGAGAATGTCTTGTCTTGCTTTCTTCCTCCCTCTACCCTCTCTCCCTCCCCTTTTTCTATGGCGAGATCTCACTATGTAGCCCAGGTTAGCCCTGAACTGTCAATCCTCCTGCTTCAGCTTCCGGAGCGCTAGGCTTACAGGCATTTGGCACCACATTTAGAAACTTTTACTCTTATATTGTAGTTTGGCTGGATATCCTGGTTGCAAGCTTTCTACCTTGGACTCTCTGAGCAGTTTCCTTCCGTCTTCCCAGGGCTGCTGAGGAGGAAATTGTTGCCATTCTGCTTCTTTTCATCCCATCTAGAATCAACTTACACTCTGTAAGTTAGTAGAACTAGCTCTTAGTCTTCATTCACCTTACATTTTAGTCAAACAAGTCCAGGTATTGTTGTTGAAATTATCTAATCCTGATCAGGGGTTTCTTTTCTTTTCTTTTTAAAATTAATTTATTTATTTTATGCATATGAGTACACCACAATTACTCTCTTCAGACACACCAGAAGAGGGCATCAGACTCCATTATGGATGGTTGTGAACCACCATGTGGTTGCTGGAATTGAACTTAGGACCTGTGGAAGAGCAGTTGGTACGCTTAACCACTGAGCCAACTCTCCAGCCCCAGATCAAGGGTTTCTACCCTGCCTTTTATCATTTAGTTCCCCATGAGAGACACAGACAACCTTTATATTTACAATAAGCCTTAGTCAGCACTAGAACTGGGCAGATAGCTACCCTCTATGCTATTAGATTCTACTTTCCTATTGATAACCCCAAATTATTACTTAATATGCTTCATCTGAGTTGCTCTTAACTCCAATTGGACAGCCCTCAGGATCACTTTTTTTCTTTTTTTTTTTTTGGTTCACCTAAACCATGCCAGCTTCTCTTCCTTTTCCACCTTCTCCTTGTGGTTCACCTCCAACCTCCAAGCCCAGGAACCTTAAATGCGGCTATGTCTTGTCTGCCCAGCTTCTGGCTGTCAGCATTTTTATTCACCAATAAAAGCAAAACAAAACAAAACAAAAAAACCCAAAAAACAAAAACAACAACAACAAAAAAAAACCAAAAAAAAGAAAAAAAAAGAAAAACCCAAAAAACAAAAAACTTAAAGGCAAGGTCATACAGTGTCACTTGGGTCTAAGTTCAGATTCTCTCATCTCTGGAACAACCAGGTCTTCCTGGTCCAATATTAGCATTAGAATACAAGCAGAATCAGAAACCCATTACAAGGTATCTTTTTTTTTTTTTTTTTTTTTTAAATCTTAATTAACTTAGAATCCTATGTGAGAAAATTCTATTGGAGTTGTTATACATTTATTTTGGTTTTGGAAACTTACTGTTGATCTTCCCAGATACTCTGTTATCCCCATTTTCATCCTTTTTCAGCACTTTTGCACACTACCCCTGAGCTACAGCCCTGCACTAGCTAGAGACTCCTTCTGCTTGGCAGTCTATATTCCCCTCAAATGTAAATTTTATTTAACAATTCCCATGTCTTTATCACTTCTGAGGTCTGCTTGGAACAAATGCTGTTGTACTTAATATTCTGGCTCAGTATTTGTTCCCCCCTTGGCTCCTATTCAATCCACTTACTGAGCTCTTTAATAAAATACTTTCATCTCCAGTGCGATGGTTAATTGTGCGTCAACTTGGCTGTATAATACTGCCCAGTTGTTTAGTCCAATACTTGCCTAAATACTGCTGGAAAAATACTCTTACAGATGTGTTTAATGCTTGGACAGATGTGTTTAATGTTTATCTCAATTGACTTTCAGAAAAGGAGGTTATCTTTAAAAGTTAAAAGGGCGGGGTGTTGCACATCTAAAAGGGTACTATCTTTAAAAGTGTGAACATCCAGGGCATGGCATTGCAGACCTTTAAGACCAATGGGTGGATCATTGAAGATTCAAGGCCAGCCTGGTCTACAGAGCAAGTTCCAGGCTAGCCAGGGCCTCAGGGTGGGGTCCTGTCTCAACTCTAATTCCTCAGTGTGGACATTCATTCAGGGAAAGCTTTAGGAGCAAAAACTGGGGTTTCCCAGAAAAGAATTTTTTTTTCTTAAGACTAACAGAAATTCTTGCTATGTTCTCATCCTAGACTATGAACTTTGAACTCAAGGCCCAATTTCAGCTCTTGTTTGAATTTCCAGCCTGCTAACAGTCAGACTTTGGACTTGCCCTTGTGCAGAGCCATGTGAACAAACTTTAAACCTGTTGGTCAGTCTACACACACACACACACACACACACATACACACACATACACACATACACAAACGCACACACCACACAGATACACACACACCACACACACACACACACACACACACAAA
>NW_022196898.1:2950854-2958007 GCF_008632895.1 Mastomys coucha
ACACACACACCACACAGATACACACACACACACCACACAGATACACACACACACACCACACAGATACATACACACACACACACCACACAGATACACATACACACACCACACAGATACACACACACACACCACACAGATACACACACACACCACACAGATACACATACATACACACACACACTACACAGATACACACACACACCACACAGATACACACACATACACACACACACTACACAGATACACACACACAACACAGATACACACACACACACACCACACAGATACACACACACACACCACACAGATACACACACATACACAACACAGATACACACACAGATACACACACACACTACACAGATACACACATACACATACTACAGACATCCACACATGTATACACACCCACATATGTATACACACACTCACACACATTCATACTCACACATATAGACATACACACAGAAACACATACATACTCACACATGTATACACACATACACACTCATACATGTACACACACATTCACACTCACACAGAGAGACACACAGACACACAGAGAAAGAGAGACACATATGCATTCACATTCAGAGGGGAGAAAGAGAGAGAAAGAGAGAGAGAAAGAGAGAGAGAGAGAGAGGGAACAGATTTAACCAAATGCAGCTGAAAAGCATTGGGAGAGATAAATAAACATCACTATTGAATATGTACAGACTTTCTACCTTTTAATTCCCTAAATAGTAAGAAGAACAACTAGTTACATAGCACTGCCTTCCTTTTCCATTAAAAGTTGTTACACAAAATAATGTTTTGGGTGCTGGAGAGATAGATGGCTTAGTGCTTAGGCATGCTCAACACGCTTCCAGCAGAAGAACGACCATCCATAGAGAGTCAAATAACCATGGAGCGAACCCTCTGAGGCCATGAGCAAAGGAAGTCAGCCTTCCTTCACGTTTCTTTCTCCATCATTTGATCAAAGCACTGAGAAGAGTGACTAACATGCCTTTCCCACGTGTTTCCCTCCAGTCAGCTCTCTGGTCAGCTCTTGGTTCAGCAGTGCTGGCCAGAGTGAAGCTGTTTCTACATAGATGAGAATGTCTGGCTGTGTTCTTTGTATCAGTGTAACGCCTGGACTGTTCCTGCTGCAGGCAGGAGCCCGGGGGAACTGCCCAGTGAAGCCCGGGGGAACTGCCCAGTGAAGCACTAATACTGTGAGGTATATTGGTATACAGGGAGCAGAAACAGTTTCAGCACCCTGAGGGAGCCTTGTAGCTGCAAACTGTCAGGAGTGGAAGGGTTTAAGGTAGGCATCTCATGTGCTTCTTCTCCTTGCTTTTCAAGACTAATGATATCAGTAATAATCATAACCGATGTTTATAAAAAACGGGGTTTGCCCAGGGCTATGTGCTAAACGTTTCCTTTTAGGTTATTTATTTAAGTCACACCAAAATGACGGAATAGTCATCATGATTGTATTAGACAAATGTCAGTTCTGAAAACCAGAAAGATCGATGGCCCTATGTTGCACAGAGAGCAAGTTGCAAAGTTGACAACTGGCCCTGTGGCTTTGAAACTGCATTTTTTAGTCTGAGAGTGGACTGGCCACCACAAGCCACCCCAGGTCAGCCATGGAGAGATGTGCTTCCCTCTCTTGCGAATTGCTTACTTGGCAGGCCTTCATCGGCACAAGTCTCTGGTTCTGGAAAGTCATAGAGAAACAGAACAGGTTGCCTTTCTCCTGCAGCCATGATTGGCAGTTGGCTTGCAGCCTTTGCTTTCATTTTCCTGTGGCAAAGGCCTTAGGTACATGAAGCAGGATAAAGGTAGCTGTGGGAGGTCCTCATGTCAGAGAGTGGAATGGCAAGATCCCTACTGCCTCAGCGGAGGCTCAGCAGTCCTGTGAAGGACCTGCCCCTTCCCGAGCCTCCAGTGTGTGTGAGGGGCAAAGCTGCCCTAGGTTCTCCTTCTGGTGTTTGATATTTTCTTGACCTGAGTCCAATGATCCTGAGGCTGAGTTTTAGGTCTGTTTTTTTATATATTGGTGCTTTTTCTGTCTGAAGTAGAAAGAAAGCTTGTCTTCAGCTAAGCACCCTTTTTATCTCTGGTAGGTCTGAGTTTATGTATAGAGAAACGGGATCTTGAACTTTTTATGTATAATCAGTGGAGATAGTTCTCTCTCTCTCTCTCTCTCTCTCTCTCTCTCTCTCTCTTTCTCTCTCTCTCTCTTCATTCCTTTGGCCATTTTGAGGATCTGGCGATACCATTTTGTGCATTTTTACTTTGAACCGCAAATTTTATTTAGCCCAAACTAGGTACATTGCCAAGGTGGGAGTTGGGCTGTGAGGGTTAGTGGGATTTTATTTTGTCAAATGCTTTCCCAGTTGCCTCCTCCTGGAACACTAGGAAGATTCTTGTTTCAGGTCAGTGTGTCCATAGGAATGAGGAATAGAGAATAGAGACAGAAGGAAAGACCTCCCTCTCAATTACTTACAAAGACCCAGGCCTTCTGGAAACATTGCCTCTGCTCTGCAGTGAGGTTGGAATGGAGCTTGGCTTCATTTATCCTGAAAAATATACTTTCCATCCCCTCTTTCATGGACTCAAGTGACCTAGGAGGCAAAGAGGCCCAAACGAAATGCTAGCATCTTGACTCTTCTTTTCCACAAGAATCACAGTCTTTCTTTATGAACTGGCTCCTTGTAACTGCATCGTTTCTCATGCCTGAGCTAAACTCTCTGACCGATGCAGCTCCAGGCAGGACAGGCTTGCCTGGCACACAGTTTTAGGGGATACAGCCTATCAGGGTGGGGAAACATGGCAGCAAGAGTATGAGGTGGTTGGTCACACCATGTCCCGGGCAGAGAGCAGAGGAAGATGCTCATGCAGGAGTGCCTTCCTTTTCCTTTGTAATTCAGTTCAGGCTCTCACAGCTTATATCCAGGGTAGGCCTCCCTTCTCAGTCAACCTTCTCAAGAGGTTCTCTTAAAGGCACACCCAGAGCTGTGTTTCTTAGGTAACTACAAATCTTATCAAGTTGACAATCAAGACTAACCACCCCAGTCTCAATCTATCAAAACTCTGAAAAGAACATAGAATTGTCTGGGTGGTAATATCTGGACCTGGCACAGGTATGGTGTTGCGCGAGGCAACTTTTCAGACCATAACGCATGACATACTTTCAGTTTTGAGTACTGTTTGCATAAAAGGAAAAGCATGTGGGGCCCATTAAGTGGTTTTTCCCCCCCTCAGTTACAGGGCTCCTGAACCCTCCTCTCCAGGTTGAAGCTGGCCAATCACCTTGACAACTAAGAAAATCCAAGTAGGCGTTTCAGTATGAGCAGAGTACACACACCATCACCATGAGGCTGCGTGTAGAGAGATGTGAATAGAAACAATGTTTCAGGGGAAGCATTATGACTGCGCTTTCTGCTTTTCTTATTTTGTTTCCATGGTAAGTCTTCTTTCTAAAGGCTGGAGTAAGTGTCTCAGCGCCCAGGGAGCAGTATGAGGACTGGTGTGTGTAGTTACCCACCACCCTTTCTGCAGTTCCCCCGTTTGATTTCCACAAAAGCCTCATGGAGTAAATGAGGATTATTATTCTTGTTTCACTGAGTGTAAACTGAGGCCTAAAGAAGCCAAGTGACCTGATCATGATGATGCAGTAAGATGACAGATACCTCAGCTGTGGTCTGGTGTCTCCACTGTGGTTTTAAGAGGTCAGGCCCAAGTATGTAATCACAGGTGACATCGACAGCCGCCCACTTCCTGTGGCATTGCTTAACAGGTTGGGTTCTTAGTGAGCGTGATAGCCACCGAGGATATTTAGAAATGCATGGGGACCTTCAGTTTCAACCCCTAAGATGGGTAAGATGGGGCCTGGGATGCTAGAGCCTGCTGCATGGAAAACTGTTCCACAGTAACATATATATATATATATATATATATATATATATATATATATATATATATATATCTTTAAGAAGCAAGGCCAGAGAGACAGCTCAGTGTTTAAAGAGGCCTGCCTTCAAGCCTGACAACCTGACCCACATGTTGGAAAGAGAGAAACAACTCTCAAAAGTTGTCCCCTACCTTCCACACTCACACCCTGGCATGTATGCATATATACACACACTAAATAAATATAATATAAAATCCAAACAAGCAAATGAGTGTTCTGAAAAATGAATTTTCTTGCCCAAATTTTCAGTCACACCCTGTTAGGAAAACATTAAAGAACTTCTTCTCCTTTTAAAAATACACACACACACACACACACACATACACACAGGAGGCCTGGGGATTACACGCTACAGTTTGTACATAGGGTTACATGTGGGCTAAGAAGGATTTTCTCTGCTAACATGAACTTTTGAGTACAATGAACCTAGCTTTGGTCCTGGGTGCCTGAAAGCATCAGGGACACAGGCCCAGACCTCACTCTGGTTCAAGTACAGGAATTAGACTTTGCTGTTACTAACTGCCCAGATAAAAGGTGCCCAGGGACAGGGATCTATACCAAATTCTGCAGTTGGTGTGACCGTCCAACGTGTTCTAGCCTGACCATCCAACCCATCCTGGTCTGACCCTCTGACCCATCCTAACCTGGCCATTCAACCTATTTTGGCCTAACCCCCTAAACCATCCTGACCTGGCAGGCCTCCTGTTCATGCCCTTCTAAAGAAGCCCATGATTCCCAGCTGGAGGCTAGCCTGGGCCACATATTAAGATCCTGTGTTAAAGAGATTAACAAATCCCTATAGAGGTATACCTCACCGAGTGTGTCATACCTGGCACTAATTCTCATCCCCTAGGGCTCTCTGGGACAGGTAGGATTAGTAGATCCACTGTGCAATAGAGAAAGAGACTTGAAGCAATTGTGTAAAGTTTCCAAGACCTTAAGGCTTCTAGGTTATACAGCCAGGATCCTCCTGTGCACATTCGTGTGGCCCGAGGAGAATCTTAGTAGCCATTGGCCACTCTGAGCATGCAGGACACCATCTACTCAGACACAGTCGAAGGTGCCTTTGTCTCTGGGTTCTTTTTTCTTGTCTCCAGGGCCCCAGAGCCCAGTGTCCATGGTTTTCAGCTCCTTGCAGTCTCCTGGTCTGCTTTGGTAACCATCGTGGAGGACCAAGCCGAAGCTCCCTTCATATTCCTGGGCTCCATCAAGAGCTACCCTGTGTTACACCCCTACTGCTCAGCTCAGATGAGGCGATGGGGGTTCAGGATAGAGGATGGCATCCTCGAGGAAGTGACTGTACACAAGATGGTAGATGAGGGTTCCTGCAGCTCTGGAGAGGAGATGAATGCTAGGTGAGGTCAGAGTTCACAAACACAGGCCCCAACTCCCCTCTAACTCAGGAATGGGCTAGAGTGAGAAATGACCCCATAACCAAGCACAAAGAGGCCCCCAGATGAACCCTCAACGCGGTCACTGAGTGCTGTGTGCTGAGCCACAGGAGAGCCAAGGCAAAGCGCCTCCCTCACACCGACCCTGTCTTCATCTATGCTACTGGTGTTATAGTCATTGTGACTTTTTAACTTTAGTGGTGATTTTAAAGGACTATTGTATTAAAATAGTATCATCTTGATGACTGAGTTTTTGGCAGCCTTTACTTGTGCACACATCGCAAGCTCCTGACCTCATGTCTTCTTTTCCTCCTGTCAGATCAGCCTTCACCCAGTACTGTGCTCTGAACATGGCAGGGAAGTATCAGACTTTTTACTTTAAGACATTTTTTTTTTTTTAAAAAAAGAATTGTTTACTTTAGCCAGATATGGTGCTGCATACCGTTAATCCCAGAACTCAGCAGGCAAAGGCAGTGGCAAGTTTGTGAGTTCGAGGCCAGCTGATCTAGACAAACACTGGTTATTCAGTGCTGTACGGAGGAGGCTACACAGAGTCTCAAACACACACACACTATAATCTATCTATCTATCTATCTATCTATCTATCTATCTATCTATCTATCTATGATGTTTGACCTGCATGTTTGGGTATCACATGTGTGCCAGGTGTGGTGGGGGCCAGAAGAAGGCATTAGGTCCTTTGGAGTTATAAATGATTGTGAATCACTGTTTGGGTGCTGAAAATCAAACCCAGACCCCTCCTTGCAAGAGCAAAAAGTTCTCTTGTCAGCTGAGCCATCTCTCCAGGCCCCTTAACATCTTTTCATGAGCTGGTCTTTTTTCATCTGTCTCAAACCTTTCTGTCTCTGCTTGTTGTTTTGTATCTGTTCACTGCAATGTGATTTTAACTGGGAAGGGGCCTTCCAGGCAGCCATGCTTAGGGGTTGTAGTTTGAGAGGTAAATGTAGTTTGAGGCTTCTGAAAATGGGAACAAAGCATGCGATCACTGTTTAGACATGCAGGTACCGAGCTGCACACTTTTAGGAGAAGGTGAGAGATCACAAGGTTAAGGAACACATTTCAGGCAAAGATCTTGGATGCCAACAGAGATCTCTCTGAGCTTTAATCAGGTTCGTGGCTGCTTGTAGAAGGTTCTGGGTCAGGAAGAAATAGCCAAGTTTGGAGGATAAAAATAAACAAACAAAAACAAACAGAACCCCAAACTAAAACAAAGCAAAATGAGACAGGGAAAAAGAGAATGTACCCTTGATGTTTTGCCTTCTTCTACTGTCTCACACCACCCATCCATCCACAGAGGACAAAGTCTGAGAAATTCACTGCCAGTTGAAGTACTGGAGGTCGGAGCTAAGTAAAGATGATGCAGGCAAGCCTGTGCCTACACCAGACTGAACTCTGTTCAGGACTTCTGTTTAAATGAGATTTTAATCTGAGCAGCAATGGCCACCCTTTGCAACATTAAGCAAGCCTGCATTAGGTATGACAACATGTTCATTCACCAGCAGGTTCCAAATGGGAGGGCCAGCTTGGCAAATTGTTCTAAAAGTCACTCAGGGACAAGGGCATCGTTAAAGAGGAAGTACAACCCAGGAAACCTTTGGTTGACATCTTGGTTCCAAAAATTACTTTGCCTTTCTGAGCCTATTCGTTCTGGGCATGCTGATAAGAAATCTTTCCTTGGGGGATGGTATAAGGAGTAAAGGAAATGATGTCCACAAAACCTAGCATGATGCTGGGTGGATGGGAGAGCCATGGGGGTGGGATAGCGTAAGGGTGGGGTGGG
>NW_022196898.1:2958128-3001874 GCF_008632895.1 Mastomys coucha
AGGGTGGAGTGGGGGTAGGGTAGCCGTGGGGTGGGGTTGTATTTTTTTCCGCCTGTTTCTCAGTTTTCCTTTGGAGGTTAGTCAGCCAGGACAGAGAGAAGGGTGAGAGATGGCCTCTAGTAAACCCGGCTAATCAGTCACAGATGACCCACAGGCGTTGCTGCCTGATTGCGAAAGCACAGGCTTAAACCTGCCACACGATAAGGAAATGGTGTCAAAAAACATGATTCCTTTAGAGAGTGCAAAGCCCTTTACATGTGCTCTCAGTGCACAGCAGTAGGACCCCAGACAGGGACCGTCACATTCCTGTCCAAGGGTGGAAAGAAATCTGGAAAAGGGCAAAGATCTGCCAGGCCTGATGCTCCTCTCCCCCGCCTGCTCTGACCTGTGACCCGCACAGCAAGCCAGGCCTGGAGCCTCAGAGCAACACCTTCACAAAGCCTCATATTTATTTATTGTAAGAAAGTAGAGTTTTCCAGGAAAGGCCTATAATAACACATTCCTGGAACAGCAACTTCATACTGTTAGCATTAATATACTTTTGGTAGAACTCCATTCCAGAGTGTACAGAGACTGGGTTGAAATGTGTTAATGGTTTGTCACTAATCCAAGGATCACACCCCCAGTGGTTTCCTTTTTCCCTCCTTTTCTTCCTCTTCCTCCTCGTTATCCATCTGTTATAGTGTGCTTTGTCCATTTCTAATTCTTGCAAATCCAAGTGAACCGGTGTTGGCTGGCGATTCGCGTGGAGATGAGGTCTCGTCCACTCTGACACACCTCTATACTTTGGAGCTACTGCCCTGCTCTAAGTGAGTCCGTATTGTGTGAATCAGTAGCTCTCAGAAGGAGCTTTGCCTGTGCGGACACCATTTTGCAAATGGACATTTGGCTCCATTTTGAGCATAAGCACAGGGGCAAGACGATTGCATCTGTGTATAAAGAAAATAGCAACACCTGTCCAGCACAAGCCCCTGGGCACAGACTGGCAACTTAACTGCTACAAGTAAGAAGATATCTCGCCCATACATTTACAAAAAGAGATTGGGAACATGGAGAGATATGGGCATATTTGAGCTCATGGAGAACCAGCCCTTCAAACTTATTGGACAGGTCGGACCAACGGGAGATGCTGTAGTCTCACTTGGACCATTTAAAAGAAAGGTCACCTAGTACACAGACAGTAATGGTATTGTGGACCTGCCATCTGACCACCGTGTGTGTGTGTGTGTGTGTGTGTGTGTGTGTGTGTGTGTGTGTGTACACTCATGGGCTCAAATACATGTGTGAGTGCATGTTTGAGTGTGTGTGTGTAGTATGTAGTATGTATACATGTGTGTTTGTGTGTGAAAGGACTAACAGGCAGAGAACTCTAAACTGTCCCTGGGGTTTCAGCTCCACGTGATCCCTCCTGCTTGATGTGGTCCCCGTGAAATGCCATCTGTCTCTCTGTATGTCTATGTCTGAATTGAATAGGAGCTAAGTCCTCCCTTCTCTGGTTCTGAGTCACAGAGACTTGGAGGGTTGCATCTGTGGTTAAGAGCTGCAGCTCAGCTTTCCTTAAAAGTCAGCTTCTTAGTATCCAACCTCTCTGGGAACCTGTGTCACCTGCCTCTGCCTTCAGCAAGGCCTCTTCTCTGAACTTTGTAATCTTTAAGTCATTCTCTCTCTCTTTCTCTCTCTCTCCCCTCCCCCCTCTCTCTCACACACACACAATGGCAACATGTGATTTCAGAATGAAAAAATCTGAGATGGTCATTTACTATGCTACCAAGGGAAAAATGGGATTACTCGGTAAATTGTAGCAAGAAAAAGCAACATCGCTTGTGAGTTTATTATTCAATACATTCTGATCTTGTGGAAAGGCACACATGTGCTCCTCAATGTTCCTGACTCAGGACACCCACAGCAATTCCAGAGGCTGTGCTTTGACAGCACTAACTTCATTTTGAGCTTTCTTGTGTACTACAAAGTATTCCTGAGCCAAGTAGCTGGCTGGTAGTCACTTTGTCAAGGGACCGTGATAAGTGGCACGTGACTAATGTGCTACATTGACAGTTGAGTAGAAATAAGCTAATGGGAAAGTTAATATTTTGGATCTGTCCACTCCCTCCCCCCCAAAAAAATTGACATTGGGAACTGAGATTAAACACACCTATTTTAAGGCCAAGAAAAATATTCAAGATGGTTGAGCCAGGTGTCCCTTAGCATTCCTAGGTGATCGGTTGCCTGTTAGCCAAGCTGCTTGCACATAAGCAAATTAGTTACCAAGCTTTACCCCCCCTTCTCCAAGAAGTAAAACCCTGATGCTTCCTGTGTTCAAGTGAGTGGCTGGTCCATTGCATCCGAGGTTCCAAAGGTCTTGCCTGTCATTCTAGTGTGCCTGTGTCATAACACCCCACCTCGGAGTGTCACTGGGACAAGTCTCAAAGATGTCAGAGTGATGGCTACTCTGCCAGAATTCACCTTAAAGATACTTTTGCTCCTCTGGCTCTGCCTAAGTACAGTCCTTCACATCGCTGTTGAGTGTTGGACAATAGGCGGGGTCCTTTTCAGTGTTGCTCAGCAAACTTGTAGAGCTTAACTATGCCCCTATCCCCATGTTTCTCCAATTTATCTCTTCTGGTCTCTTGTGCCTCTTGGACAGTTTCTTTCTAATTAGACACAGCGTTCCTAGAACTGTGTGCTAGAATCGTTTTCTCTAGTTATCTTTGTTTATATTTTCATATATTATTTTTCACCAATGTTTGCTTATTCTGCTCTTCTGTAGCTTGCAAGAAATGAGTTCATTTGGACAGTATTTTCCCCTCAAGTTGCCTTGTTATTTGACTAAAGGATAAAAAGGTTAGCTATGGTGGTGCATGCCTGTCATTTGAACAACTCTCTAAATCCAAGTGTTGAGATGAGCAGGCACAGAGTGCAGCTCTGGAGAGAGCTGGGCGGGAGTCAAGAGGCAAATCTGGAGTCAGCAAGGCAAGGTCAATCTCTGACCTGCAGCCCTGGATGCGCATGTGTACCCACATACATGTGGACATGCTTATTCACAACTCACTCTTCGTTTGATGTTGGCCTTTATTCCAGACAACACAGTGGATGTTAAACTCATCTGCTAGATGAACAAATCAATTGGTCTTTTCTCTGAGGATAGTAGGAGACAAGACCCAAACAGGCCAAGTTCCTGAGGTGGGTGGGTTTGGCTTGACCATACCAGCCTGTGTTCCTAAAGAGACAGTAGTGACAAACTGAACCTGAGGGAAGGTGTTGGTCTGTAACTGACACCAAAACCACCCTATGTTTTGGGCTGCAATTCCCAAAGCCCCCTCATAAATGCTTCAATTTTAATCAAGATGTTTGACTGGCAATTAAATACTTACGCATACAGATTTATATGCATTTATTCAACAAGCATGTTTGTAACAGGTGCTAAAAGAGAAGTAAACTTCACTAAGCCAGTGTGACTCAGCAGATACACTGATCATGGATTCAATCTTGAGAGCCACACTAACAGGCTGGGCAGAGGTCATCGCTGCCTCTTCCAAGCCAGGTATAGAACAACCACCAAAACATGCTTAAAATTCTAGGCATGTATCAAACTCCTGCATCCTAAGAACAATAATTTTTTTTTTAAGTAATTATTTTTTTTACTTACTCATTTTTCCTTCTGCTCCTGGTCACCCCCTGCCACAACCCTTCCCCCATCCTCCCCTCCTTTCCTCCTTTGACTATGTGGGGGCCCTCCTGGGTATCCCCCTACCTGGACACTTCAAATCTCTGGGCGGCTAGATGCTTCTTCTTCCACTGAAGCCAGACAAGGGAGCCCAGCTAGAAGAACATATCCTACAAGTAGGCAACAGCTTTTGGGATAGGCCCCTGCTCCAGTTGTTCGGGACCCAAGCTGCACATTGGCTGCATTTGTGCAGGCAGCCTAGGTCCAGCCTGTGTATGTTCTTTGGTTGGTGATTCAGTCTCTGAGAGTCCCAAGGGTCCAGGTTAGTTGACTCTTGGTCTTCCTCTGGGGTTCCTATCCTGTTAGGGGCTTCAATCCTCTCTCCTATTCTTCCATAAGAGTCCTCAAGCTCTATCCAATGTTTGGCTGTGGGTGTATGTCTCTGACAGAGTCAGTTGGTGGATGGAGCCTCTCAGAGGACAGCCATACTAGGCTTCTGTCTGCAAGCACAACAGAGAATCATTAATAGTGTCAGGGATTGGTGGGATGGATCTCAAAAGAACAATAATTTTAACAACTAATATCACCACAATCTTCAGTGTCTAAGGCTGCCTCACATTACAGTAACAGTTCTCAGCCTTACCGATGCTGCGACCCTTTAATACAGTTCCTCATGCTGTGGTGACCCCCAACCATAACATTATTCTTGTTGCTATTGATAACTGTAATTTTGCTACTGTTGTGAATCATAATGTAAATGTCTGTTTTAGGTTCACAGGGGTCTTAGGTGACCCACGTGAAAGGGTTGTTCAACCTCTAAAGTGGGGATCACAACCCATAGGTTGAGAAATGCTGCATTATAGGATTGCATTGAATGTAGTTCAATGCAAGAATCCAGTGGGGAAAATAGATGCTCTTTTTATAGTTCTCAGTTCATAGGTGAGGGCCAAGAAAGGCTAAGTGAGACTTCATTTGCTTCTGTGCTGATCATGTCAGCCCTTGTCTGTTCACAGGGTTAGTTCAGCAAACACTGGCATTCTGGGTACACCTTCTACTGCTACTTAAAAGGGGTCTTTTGGAGACTCTGATCAGTGTGTAGACTGTGTGAGGGCCAGAAGTGTAGTTTCGGATTCTTGACTCCATTGCTCTGCACTAGGCTGGGAATTAGTAGCTTCATATCACTGGCACAGAATTCCTCTTAAGTGACTGCTGCTGTTATGCCCATCATACAGAGGAGTAAATGGAGGTGTACAGAACTTGTATGTGTCACAATATACTGACAAATAGAGACCTAGATAATAAGTAGCCAAGCTAGGGTAGATGGTAAGACACTGGCTATTCCTGTTCCCGCTCTTAATAGGGCAGCTCTGTTAGCCATACACACTCCTTCATCTCCCTAGGAACAGTGTAGAGCTCTGCCTACTCATGGGATGAAGGCTGTGAAGTGGTGTGGAGGTTTTTCTGTGAGAACAGTCGCTTGTGGTCATTCTGGAACCTTCTGAGTGGCTCAAGATGGAGTGGAATTTTTTTTTTTTAATTTATCTCTAGGTGAGTAACTTGCTTTATACACAGATCCATGATCAGGTAATTTTTCTGGTTTGATTTATTTAAAAATAATTACTGTCACTCAGGGGTTTAGGGCCAATGTACAGGGAACCTTTATCCAAGGTTGGATGGAGCAGGCCTAATGCTTTAGACTTAGAGAGTAGTTTTCAAGGTTGCCCTGCAAGCCTTGCTGTGGTCTTTGGGACAGCATGATGCCTCCTAGTAAGGGGTAGCCTTGGCCACTTGAGTTCAGTAAAGATTAGGTGGTGGAGACACCCAGGCAGCTGACTGACTGGCTAATAGCCGACATGCCTTCCTCTGTACTGGATTGGCTAAGTCCTATGAAGTGAAGGGCATATTCAACAGGAGCTCCAAATGCTGCCCGACCTCAGCAGACAGCAGAAGCAAGGAAGCCATGTGGAGCCCTGGCTGGCACCAAGATCTGGGTGCTGAGCTGAGTGGTCCAATTCTCAACTGTGGGCTGAGGCTGGAGTCAGGGCCCACCTGAAAGAGCATGTGCCAGGGGCTCCAGGGGTTGTCAGTTATGGGAATAAGCCTCATGGTGTGGCCTTCCACAGAAAAAGACCCCTTCCCACATTTGGTGGGGCAAGAGCTGGCAGGACACATTGTCCTTGGGGAGGGGAGAGAGGGATGTAGGGCATAGGTGGGGAGTGGTACCAAGTCAGCAGGAGGGAAGTGTGTGTTGAAAGGGGAAGGAAAGAAAGAGACATGGGAGCCTGCAGTTCTGGCCACCAGCATCCTAGAGACTGGAAGTCAGCTGTGTTTGTTCTTGTACTGTTAGCCGCATAAAAGGCCACATAGTTGGGACAAGTTAACACATAGGAAGCTCAAGGACAGGTTACCATTAGATTTCCCAAACTGAGGCTATCTTTAGACAGTGAATTGAAGGGTGACCCAACAGTGGATGAAGCAGAGTCACGGGGAGCTTACCTAACATCTGTGAGTCCTAGGCCTGACTCCCCAGCAATGAAGATAGAAAAAAATCTAGGATCAGTTATATACTTGAAGTTCTAGACCTATCTGCAACCTTTTCTTATTGTCTCATCCTTCACTTATTTCTAATGTATAATAAAAACATAGACATGACTAGATAAGTATAAATAACATCAATATTCATATTTTATTTTTCTGACTTATAAAATAATGTTTACTTTAGAAAATTTAAAGTATACTTATAAAGTCACAGAAAAAAATTGTCTACAAATTTATAGGAGCTATAACAGTTATATATTTGGATTTCTAGAATTACCCTTAGAGGTGTGTGTGTGTGTCTGTGTGTGTCTGTGTGTGTATACAGTTATGTTTACATACTGTGTATACTTGCTTCTTATGTCTGAATGTTGCTGGCATGCTTCTATACCATCATTTCAAACAGCTGCCTGTAAAGCTTCTCTGGATAGACCCATTACCATTTTGTGTTGCTAAATACATGTTTGTGTGTGTGCACAAGTGATCACGTCAGAGGACAAGCTCAGGAGTTGCCCTTAAGAACACTGAACATCGGGAGCTGGAGAGATAGCTCAGCAGTTAAGAGCACTGACTGCTCTTCCAAAGGTCCTGAGTTCAAATCCCAGCAACCACATGGTGGCTCACAACCATCCCTAATGAGATCTGACACCCTCTTCTGGGATGTCTGAAGATAGCTACAGTGTACTTACATGTAATAATAAATAAATCTTTCAAAAAAAAAAGAAATTCAATAATGCTCTAAATGAGGCCACAGAACAAGGTATATATTTAAAAAAAAAAAAAAAAAGAACACTGAACATTTCCTTTAAGATAGTGTGTCTCACTTAGACCTTATCCAGTAGGCTAGACCAGCCAGCGTCAGGATCTTCCTGTCTGCGTCTTTAGCACTGGGGTTATAGGTGCTCTGGCTTTTACATGGGTGCTGAGGACTGAACTGAAGTCTCCATGCTTGTTGGACAAGCACCCTCTCACTGAATGATCTCCGCGGTTCCTGGATCACAACGTTTGGAATGTTTCCATTCCCGAACCTCTATAAACAAAACGGCTTTGGACTACCTCATAGAAAACTTTTCCTTCACCTGTTTTAAAATAAGTGCTGAGTTCCAATTTGGGCTCTTTCAAAATCTGAATAAATCTGGGAAGGAATTTCAATTTGCATCTGGACTTTTAGTTGCTTAACAGAGGCCAAAGGTCATCCCTTGGAGCTAGGGCTATGGCTGCTCCCAAAGTTAACCTGGTTTTCATGTCAGTTAATAGAAAATGTGTCCAGGCCACATTTGCAGAGAGAGATGCAAAGGTTCAAGGGGGCCAGCCAGTGGGAGTTGTCGTTGTTTAGGATGATATAGGGCTCTTTGTAAAATGAACTCTTTTTTTCCCTTTAGTCACAGTGGGTCAAAACATTGGAAAAGGCAAGCCAGCAACTGGATGGGGGTCCAACACAATGGAATTCTACAAAGGAAATTGGGGTCCCTCCTTGGGGACTGAGGCTTCAGATTGCGCATCATGCTTGGTGCTTAGCTTCCATTTTAGAGATTACTTCTTGAGTACATGTGACAGCGAGAGCCCTGGCTATCACATCTTTATTCCAATAGGACTGGTCCGCACGTACCAGACATGTCTGGTTGATAAGCTGTTTAAATATCAGTGCACTTATGAACAGGTGGGCAGATAGTACTGCCTCGACATCCCTGGTTAGCAACTGAAGAATTAATACAGTCCCCAGCAGGATCATCATCGTGCTCTAAGAGTGATGTTAAATATGTTTTAAAACACCCCCAATTTCAGATAGAAAGAAAGGAGAGACAAGCTTATGGCCTCTTCTCCCAGGTGAGCCTGCCTTTATGGACTTTCCCAGAAGCACTCGCTTCTCGGCTCCTATTTACAGCTCACTGGCAGATGCTTCCTGCAGTGCAGGCTGGGTAATGTAGTTCCGTAGCTATCTAGCTTTATCCCTCCAAGAACATAATAATAGCGTGAAGCTCAGAATTATGAAGATTAAGCAATGAAGCAGAGGCGCTGAATAAGAAAACAGCAGCTTATACGCAGGTTTAGCAACATTTGTTGTGGCTGCAGAGGAGGAGGCCGTGTTTTATACCTTAGTATGAGTAACAGTCTAAATCAAGACATTTGGGGACATTTTCCCAATATAGTTTTTCCTTCTCTTTCTTCCCCTCCCTCTCTGGTTTGGGACAGGACGGGGGTGGAAGGAGAGGGATGTTCCCTCTCCAATAAAAAAGAATGAGCTGCTATTTCTAGTTGCCAGGAAAAGCCATGGTAATTCTCTCTGTTGAACAGCCTGAGAACTCACCTCTTAAACTGGGTGTGGTGGCCACACCTGCAACCCTGGCACTCAGGAGGAGCAGGGAAGACGACCTTAAGGTCCAGACTGGGCTATATTTAGTAAGGCCTTGAAACTAACAAAGCTGGGGAAATAGCTTTCTTTGGGGTAGAGCGCCTGCCTAGCATATTTAAGATCCTGAGGTTAATCCCCAGCACTGAAGGGAAAAAAAAAATACCCAAGCACAACACCTCTCC
Organism: Mastomys coucha; assembly: GCF_008632895.1. Taxonomy (NCBI): domain Eukaryota; kingdom Metazoa; phylum Chordata; class Mammalia; order Rodentia; family Muridae; genus Mastomys; species Mastomys coucha. The sequence continues at coordinate 2,966,863 of NW_022196898.1, forward strand.
AAATACAACCCACAACAAACAAACAACTATCAACTAAAAAGAATCCCCTCTTAAAACAAAAATAAATACCCCTGCCTCCCCCACCCTCAAGCAGGTAGGAGTATAAATGGGAAGGCCGTTTGATAGTATTTAGCAAAACAGAAAATTCACCCACCATTTGACCGACAAGTCTGCTTCCGGTAGTCTATTCTAAGAAATTGCCCTTTGCCCGTGTGAATGTGTTCACACAAAGATACGGATTGTCTTGCAGGCTTCAAAGGGGGCAGATTGGAAACCAAAAGGACACCCATCAATAGGGGATTTGTTACTCCACATTTTGGTATATCCATTCTGAAGCAGGCTTACTGTATAGGCATCCGAAAATCTACAAACTATCTGGAGAATCAGCAAGCTATACAGCTGTTGGAAGGGACTGCAAGTGATGGGGCTTTTGAAAGAGTGTCTGCGGCTATGCCTGTGTGGAAGGGCCGGGTAGGACCCACACTGGCAGCAGTGGGAGGCAGTGGGAAGAGCTTGAAGGGACTCTTCAGCCTCCCTCTCAATGTTGCTTAACTCTTTCAACCAGAATGTGTTCATGAATTATTTATGCAATTAAAAAACTCCCGTAGACAAACCTGTAGAGTCTGCTGGAGCTGGCGGGCTGGAGAGAGGCATCTTCCAGGAGTGGCAGATGAAAGATTGTTGCATTTTCAGCACAGCTTAAAAATAATGCGTTAAAATGAATGTAAATAACGTTTAATGCTTGCATAAGAAACACTGCCAAGGCTCAGCTACTTCTTGTTGTATGGCAGCTCCATTCTGGGTACCAGACATCTATTAATTTGTTTAATTTTCATGACAAGTTTGGCCTTGGTCCTATTGTGATTTTCTGTTTAATTGATGAAAGAAACAGAGGCACAGGGAGGCAAAGTAGGCTATCCAAAAGCAAGACAGACACTTAATGGGAGAATGGGGACTGGAGTTCAGGATTGAAGCCCTTGCTGGGCCATGAGCAGACGTGTCCCTTGGGTGACAGAGTTCTGGGATGACGAGATCCAAATCTCAAGTTCCCCGGCGCCTCCTTAGCTATGGCCTAGAGCAGAACTGAGAGTTGGAGAAGAAGCAAACCTTGAATCAGCTGCTTCTCATTCACCGTTGGCCAAGTGGGAACCATTCTAAGGCTTCCTCTTGCTCCTTGCTTCCTCCTGAGTGAACAGCAGCAGCCCAAGGACAGAAGCGCTTTACTCCATTCCTGGTAATTACCATAGGCCTGCTGTACTAGGCTCTTTCAGTATGTATATGTGGGTGGGACAGTCTACAAGGAAGGTGGGGAAAGGGGTGAGGCTTTCCGAGGACACCCTGTGTAATCAGGGGTAGGGAAAGACTCTGAAGACAGTGGACAAGACCTCTTCAAACATTTCACTAAAGTTCTGTAGGTGGGCTCTGCCCACCCCTTGGCCTTGCCTGAATGAATGACAGTAGGCTTGGGAGGTCTGGAGTTCTCACTGGTGTTCAGGAAAGGATGGAGGATGGAGTCCCGAGTCTGCCTGAGAGCAGCTGGAGTTGTTTTTCAGCTCAGCCTGGTCTAGATACCAGGAGGGCTTTCTTGGGGGGACACCCTGGATGGACAGTGGCCATTGTCTGCAGCCATTCAACCCTGGACTCTTCTGGGTCTTGCCTTGGTCTCTGTCATCATTGTACAGGGATATCTTGTTTTAATAAGCGACTTCAAAGACCCTCGACAGCGTCAGGCCACCACATGCTTCCTTCTTTTGGCCTTAACTGTCCACTGTCTGCCTCGCTGCACCCTGAGAATCTTGTTCCTTTCTGTGAAAGTTGCCCAAATCTGCATTTGCTGAGCACCAGGTTAGAGTTGTGCTCTAATGGAGAGCTGTCCCTGTGTCACCTCCTCCATACCCTGAGCCTCCTGAAGCTCCCATTCGAGAGGTGGAGTACTGCCTATGTAGAAATTGCCCTACAGTGCCAGCAAGCATCTGGGAAAAATTGCTGTGCTCTTGAGTGGTCTCCCTCCTCCCGGGGATGATATATGCCCCACCCTGGTGATGACATGTGTGACTTGGAATGGCACTGGAAGTGACAGGCTTCTATGTAGAAACTCCCAGAGCGACTGTGGTTCTGCATTTTTTCCTTGCTGGTGCAGATAAGGGGTGTGCCTCTCTGTCTGGTTCCAGGGGTCTGACAGTCTTTAGTTACAATAAACACATAATAGAAGCCAGGGAAATGTTTGTGACTCTACCGCTAAGATCTGAGGGGTGTTTGTGGAACAATCTAGTGAGTCTGTAAAGACAACACACACTACAATGTTTTACCTCCAGAACAGCCCCGGGGACAGCATGCACACACCATTGCAGTATTTTAGGTTTCCCCATCCTACAGACACAGCCTGCATATTCCATATCCATATGGAGGTCAGAAGAAGCAGGGCAAGAGGCACCCTAATTAAAAGGGGATTTTATTCTTGCCTGTTTAGGGAACTTTTTTAAAGATGAAAAGATATCTAAGTACAACTCTGACTTGAATTCCTTCTGGCCTCCCTCTCATTCTCCTTTTACCCCCAGCTCCCCCAAGCCTCACACCAATTCCATTACATCTCTCTGGCATTAGAAAGTACCCAGGATTTTCCTCATTTCTATCCCAGATCACTTTTTTTTTCCATCGGGGTGGGAAAGGGGAGATAGGAATGGTGGTGGTTCATGTTTATAATCTCAGTAGTAGGTGTCTGAGGCAGGAGGATTGAGTTCCAGGGCAGATAATGCTACATAGTGAGATTCTGTCACAACAGACAGACAGACAGACATCGTTGACAAGACATCATGTTGTCACGGAGCTCCATGTCTCCTCTATAGGCTGCACGGATAGAGTGACTGCCACTGTTGTGGGCCCTTGCAATGCCAACTCTTGGCATGTTGTAGCTCAAACTGGGTGACCAGTTCAGCTCCAATCCTAGAAAACAGCAATCATCTTTCCTTGAAGGGAGAAAGAAGAGAAAATGGGTTGGTGCAAATCTCTTTGATGGGTAGGAGGAAAGGCAGAAACTGTGCCTATCCCACGTTAATATTTGCCTGGGTATATTCACAACAATGAACTTGCATTGCAAAATCTGTGCTTAATGTTTTAGATATAACTATCTTATTTTTTTGCTAATGAAAACCTATTAAATAATAAAACCCTCACTTTATAGTGCAACACTGAAAAATGAACTTGACAAGAGACACAAGCTGAGGTTCAGATCTGAGTCGATGTCCACATGTTTACGTCACCTTCATTGTGTGTGTGTGGCTGGAGTCAGATCATTGCTCCTTCAGTGGCTTCCTGAAGACTCTGAGATACAGTTTTAGGTCCCAGACATGTGCAGGAAGCCCTTCCAATCTGCCCCCTGATCATTTGCTTAGCCATATCCTCTCTCATTTGCTTCCTTATCTTTTAAAGAAGTCTCTCTCAGGGTTCCAGTCTTGAAGGGGGTAGGGACTTTTTATGCCTCTCCCCTCACATTTGTGTGGGTAGCAATGTTGATCTCTTTCAACTTTTGCCTTGAGGCCCTGGTCGGCTCCCGTAGAGCCTTTTGCTGCATCTTCTGTTTCCCATGTGGCCCTAGGCCGTGACCTAGAGTTTATTCGGTGAACATTTGTCTGATGAATGGGGAAGTGATATTTATTTTTTCTTTTAATATTAAATGGCTTGTCTGGTTGCTCTTACTCTTCAGACATGCTTCCTGAATCTCTGGATTTGATAGACATTGTGATGGAGCTACGACCTGTGAGACCTTAGTGCCTGGCATTTGCCTTTTTGCATATTTACCATATGAGATTTTCCCACCATCATCAACTCTAATGCATACCAATTGTGGTTATTTGGATGAAAATAGACCCTGTAGGCTCATATATTTGAATGCTCGGTCTCCAATTGGTGGAACTTTTTGGGAAGGATTTAGGAAATGTGCCACTGGGGATGGACTTTGAGGTTTCAAAATCCCACACCATTCCCAGTTATCTCTCTCTCTGCCTCCTGTTTGTGGATCAGATATAAGTTCTCAGTTACTGCTCCAGAGCTATACCTGTCTGCCTGTTACCATGCTTCTCATTATGATGGTCATGAACTCTAGCCCTCTGGAACCAAGAATCTCCAAATTAAATGTTTTCTTTTATAAGAACTGCTATTGTCATAGCAGTAGGAAAGTAACTAAGACATAATTTTTTTTTCTGGTTAATAAAAACCTTAGCCATTCCTCATTTAGGAGACTCGGTTCCTTCTTTATGACTGTCAGGATAGACAGGTTGCACACATGGAGATGATTCATCAAGAACATCTCCTAAGAATGACTGATGAGTTCCAGTTCCTGTCCTGCTCCCTTGCTCTCCATTCTCTCCCCCCACCCCCACTCACCTCTACTGGCAGAGTCTCCCTAAAAAGGAAGACCTTTGACCTAGCAGTTGTTAGTGGGTGAGGGGTTGGTTTGGGGTGGATACACAGGTGGACGTACCATGGTAGTTCCAGGCTTAGAGATTGTTTAGTAACTCATCTGAAGGTTCATCACAGGTCATAAACTGAATCCGAAAGGTCATAACTATTCTTGAAGGACACACTGTTTATGAGATGTTATTGTTTTTAAAGATAATTGTTTCCTGAGAAAATTGAGAAAAAAATTCCTCTTGGTCTTCCCTTGCCCCTGCCAAAAGCAGGTAGGGAGTGTTGGGTGGGGTAGTGCAGGGGCTCCGGGGCTGAGTGTTGGTCCCTGATCTCTCAGCCACATGGAGTTGGGGTACTGGAGGTAGCCTGAGAGAAGGCTGACCTCAAATTATGGTCTTGGAACATGATGTAGTGTGACAGAGCCGCAGAAAAGCCTCTTATATTGGAAGGTGGACAGTGACTACCATGCTTGATGTCTTTTTGGCCAGTCCCTTTTCGCTTGCAGGACACAGTGTCCTGTCTTTCCCTCCAGATCTTCGCCAACTAAGAGTTTCCAAGTCTAAGCAGTTTCCGGAGGCCAAAGCCCAAAGTGCCAGAACAGCTTCTCTGCTCTTCTCCTTCCAGCACCACGATTCCTTGCTGGATAAGGTTATGTAGACCACTTTCTGTCTCTGGACATGTAGCTCTGAATCTTCTGAGCTGCTTGACAGCTATTTTCAAGGTGGTCTCGAAGGGTCCTGTGGGGAGAGAGAGGTGAGTGTGCCCCATTCATGTGATTTGCTCCAGAAACAGAATTTGGAAGGACGGTATGAAAACACCAGTCAGCAAAAGGTGAAAGATCTGAATGCAGGTGATCAGACTGTGAAGCCTAGGGTTTCAGACTCCACAGAGATGAGGGCCAGTTAGAAGATGGAAGTATCTAGTGCCACACAGCACGCTTGCAAGATGGGAACATGAGTCCTGCCTTCCGAGTTCAAGTCTGCTGCTCTGCCTGACCGACACCCTGTGTTTAATCTCTCTTTGGTCACTTCAGTACTTTCCTTCCCAGTGAGATAATTTCCTAATTCTGTGACTTACCAACTTGGGAGGGCCCACACCATGTATGAGCATCTGTAACAGTGGCAGAAAGGTAAAACTGCATATATACAGCAGAGCGAAGTGACCTCAAACAAACAAATCCAACAACAACAGCAACAACACCCCCAATTAGCAACAACTAGCTAGTGTCCAAAGAACTACTTAATCTTTCTCCAGGGAGACTGTTTGGCAGTTTAAAGATGGAAAGAAATTAACACCATCAAAGCATACTTGAATTCAAAGAGAGAAATATTTTACCAGTCTTAAGTTAGAATTAAGAGCATGAAATGAAGTGTGAGGCTGTGTGTATGTTCATGTGGTGTGTGTATGTGAGGCTGTGTGGTGTGTGTGTGTGTGTGTGTGTGTGTGTGTGTGTGTGTGTGAGAGAGAGAGAGAGAGAGAGAGAGAGAGAGAGAGAGAGAGAGAGAGAGAGAGAGAGCGAGCTACATTCTCAGGAACTCAGCAGCAGAGGTCAGGGCCAGTGCTTCTTCATTGGGAAAGGGAGGTTGAACCTTGTGTCCAGATTACAGAATGAACCTTGGCACTTGATCTCGACAGCTTCTTTCTCTTGGTTTAGCCTTTCCTCTGTTCATCTTTCTCATGTGAGCACAGCCCAGCCCAGCACAAGCAAGGTACAGATTACCCAGCAGTCTCTTCCTTAGAAAAGGAAACCCAAACTAGTGTTTGAAACAAAGGAAAGCAAAAGGCTCAGGTTTAATTTGACTGAAGCCAATGGGCTGGTTTAATTATTATTTACCTGCCACTTGCAATTTTATTAATTTTCTTTACTTATGATGTTTATTACTAATCAGTTTGTTTTTTTTCCCAAGGCTATTGGATTAAAGTCTAGAGCTTAGATGAAAAAAATTATGATTTGTTAGGGTTGTCAAATATGGCATAGGCGCATATTTATAACAAAAACTTACTTCTATATTATTTAAACTCCAGCTTTAACTGGGGTACTCTTTGTTTTAAGTTACTAACTTTACCAGGTTCCTTTGACCTATGCACCAAACTTTTATGTACTAAATACCTCCTGGAAATTCTCAGTTTGGGTAAGGATTTTGCAAACAAAATTATATATTAGATTGAAGCTTTAAGGATATAAATGTCACTGGGCTTCATGATGCCCACCTTAATACCATTACTTGGAAGGCAGAGGCAGGCAGATCTCCGTGAGTTCAAGGCTAACCTGGTCTACATGGTGAGTTCTAGGACAATCATGGCTTTGTAGAGAGACCCTGCTTCAATCCCTCACTCCATGAAGGAATCTGAATATCTATTTGTTAATTGAGAACTATAATCTGAATTCAGATTTCTCAATATCTGGCTAGTTTTAAGTACAGCATACATATATGTGCTCTATAGACTCATTGTTAAAACGATTTAAAATGTCAACCCTTGTTCACCTTTGCCCACGAAGCCACAAATGATAGTCTCTTGTGATTTCTAGCTCCTACTGTCCAGTTTAGAGATATATTGTCTGCTTGCTAGGTGTATACATATCAGGGCGTTATGGCTTCTTCCCACTGTCTTGTTGAGAAGGGTATCATTGTCTACTTGCTAGGTGCCTACTTTGTATAGTATTTGAGGGCGCTTGAGTGAAAGGCCAGGTTGCTGTGAATTCTGTGTGGTTCATCCCTGCCTTTTCTGCCCATCACTCCGGAAGTTCCACCAATGGTGTGGATAACCACAGGAACAGTTACTGGACACACACTCACTGTCTCATGCCAATCATATCTGTATTCTCTGGTGTGTTATTTCATACTGTCTACTGAGCCTGTCTTCCCATGAAAAGTAAACCTTATTTCAGGTTGAACATTTATCATCTGAAAGTCTGAAACTCGGAGCTCTCCAAAGTCTGGACCTCTTTGAGCACTGGTACAGTGTCACGGATGTAAAACTCTACACTGGGCATTATGTGACAAGCCACAGTAGTGACATTGTGTAAGGGATAAATGAAGCTTCGTAGTTCGGCCTGTACTCCCCCACGCCATGTGACTCATTACACATATAAAAGGGTTAAATTTAAGAAAAATACAAAACAAGATGTACTTTTGGTGAGTTCAGGGCCAGCTGGAACTACAGAGCGAGGCCCTGCCTTAAAAAAAAGTTTTTCTGATTCCAAACATTTCAGAATGAAGGATGCAGCCTGCGAATCCATCCATCTCACAGATGAGGAAACAAAGGCCCAGTTAGGCAGCTTATCTTTTCATACATTATCGCAGCCAATTATGAAAATGAGACTCCAAGCCATGTCTGATTTTCCTGTGATTCTTGCTCACCTCCATCAGGAGGGCGGGCGGAGTGATGATTGTGAGCCTTGAGGAAGGTGGGAGCTTCCGATGGGAAGTTTTCCTTTCCCCAAACCAACAGACAAAGGAAGACGTCATGGAGAATGGATGTCTGACTCTTCCCTTAGGAGACAGGCTGTTGCTCTATAGCCCCGAACTTGATACCTAATCAGAATGGAAGGGCCTAGTTAGGAGCCTGATTTAGCCTCTCTGTGTGTAAGAATCATTTGATGATTGTGTAAAGATCGTCATGTAGAGTCCTGGTTTGTGCTTAGAGGTTCAGATCCTGCTTCCAGCTCTACGGTTCTAGATGGAGTCTGAACCTGCTGCCTGGGCTTCACCATCGCATGGCACTGAGCTACACTGGAGCACAGCAGACTACACTGGAGTACACTAGGCCGACGCGCATGGAGGAACCAGCTGGGGTAAGACCGTGAGCGGCATGTGTCTCAATTGCCTGTTTCCTCTAAGCTGTAACAGAGTGAGGTACCCAGTAAATACTCACAAAGTACTGAAATTTACAGCGAGGGAAGGGTTGCAGGGGCATCCCAGGCTAGTGAGAATGCCCAGCCAAATGCCTATTCATGGCTAGAGTTTTCGTCTAGAAATAGAAATCTGTGTACCAGTTAACTTTGATCTTCAGGCTCTATGCTTTCTCTGAGGGGTTGGCGGTGGCCACAGGCAGATTATTTATACTTGTGTACAGTGAAGTCTGTACTGTGTTCTGCCAGTGAAGCCTGGGTACAGGGTTCTTAGTGTGTGAATGAATGTCTCTGTGTTGCTACTTTGCCCAGCTGACAGTGGAGATTAGAGTCGAGCTGTAAGCCTGTAAAAAAGCCTTTGAAGGAAACCCTTAATGAGGAACTGATCTGCTTAAACCCAAGTCTAATTACTTTTACAGCAACACTTCTATTTTGGACGCTTCCTATGAATAAGGTTTCTTTTATGCCGTTGATGTAAGAGTAGCCCTTCCATCTGAGCAGAAAAAAAAAAAAAAAAAGCACCCACCACGTGGCCTGAACCATAGGCCCCAGTGAGAAGCCAGTGGCTCTTTTGCTTGAGCAGCTGGCTTGCTTTTCAAAGGCCACCAGGAAGGAAAAACTTGGATCTCATATTGACAAGCCCGTGAAAATATGTCTATTTTTCCTCTGTGCTCCGGTCTATTCATGGGGAGTGACAGTCAAGCTGAGGTCATCTCAAAGTCCAGTATTCTATGGGAACCTTATGGAACAATCTGCCAATCATGTTTTAACAAGTGGTATTTGGGGACATAATTCAAAGGCGAGTGTTTTATATAAGTTGTTCCCCCGTCATAGTGGAAAAAGATGGCAATCTTCCTTGTATGTCTGCAGTTTCTGTATCCGGGGAGCCAAACAAATATAGTTACATTTTAAAGAATCGTTTCCTTAACAATATAGTAAGACAACATATATCATCATGTTGTATTAATTATTATAAGACACTTGGAAATGGATTAAAGTCAGGGCTGAGGCGTGCTCCGAGTGCTGTTTGAAGACAGGTCCCCCTCTCAGGTGTTTCGGTGTGCTGCATGGCTCTGTGCAAGTGCCACACTTGGAGGAAGGTCGTCAGTGATGACTTTATAAAGGGTGTGAGGGGGGCCTTTGTGGGGAGCTGGGGTGGTGCAGGGTTCTAAGAATGGACTACTCCTCTGGTTCTTCCCAGGTCAAAGAAACATGCTTAGGATCATTTAACTAACTGGAAAGACTCTGGTGGCTCACGGAGCCCGAGGAAATACTGAAGGGACAGGGACATGGACAGAGACTCTCAGTGAACCAGAAACAGGTGCACCAGGGGAAAAACTCAGCTTTACGGTTCAATTGCATTTTAGTGCTCACGGTTCCTGATACAGAGCTCTCTCTTTTCCCAAGACAGCATTCCCACAATCCTCTTGGAGTTGTGGACCTCCTCACCCTCTCTAGCTGCATACATTCTTCTGGGCTACACACTCAGTGACTGTGGGTAGGCATTGCTTCCTCTTACATGTGGCAAGGGGAGGCCTTGTGTGATGGGGTTGGTGGGTCAGACGTGGGGTGCAGTGGCTGAAGAAGATGAAGATGAGGTTTTAACCACTCAGATTAGAAGCAGGAAGGAAGGTGAGGCTGCTGATGGTTGAGTCACTGGATTTAGGGTGAAAAGACATCCACCATCTTGATGCCTTGGTCCATTTGTGCTGCAATGACGGAATACCATAAACAAAGTCATTTTTCTTCTCAGCTCTGGAGGATAGAGTCTGTATCAGGGTGTTGGGGTTTGTTGTGGGTCTCCTAGCCCTGCATTCGCAGGGCAGAGGCAGGAGGATGAGAGATCAAACCCAATTTACAAGATCTTTAATCCTGTTTTTTTTTTTTTTTTTTTTTTTTTTTTTGAGACAGGGTTTCTCTGTGTAGCCCTGGCTGTCCTGGAACTCACTCTGCAGACCAGGCTGACCTCAAACTCAGAAATCCTCCTGCCTCTGCCTCCCAGATGCTGGGATTAAAGGTGTGTGCCTCCACCGCCCGGCTGTTTTTTAAAATTATATTATTTAAAACATATTTTTTCCCTTACCTAATATATCTTGATTACATTCCTTCTGCTTATCCTGATTCCTCTCCAAGCCATCTCCCTTTCAGATCTACCCGCTTTCTGCCTCTTATTAGAAAACAAAGAGGCTTCTGGGGGATTATAATAAAATGACATAAAGTCAAATATAATAAGAGAAATTAAAACCTAACACACTAAAATAGGACAATTTAAGCATATAGAAGAAAAACAGCTCAAGAGAAGACCCTGGAAACAACAGATGACAAGCCTGACTTGTTCGCACACTCAGGAATCTCATAAAAACACAAATCTGGAAGCTACACTCAAAGGACATGTAAGGTAAAAAAGAGAAAAAAATGTGTTTAAATAAAAAATTAAAAGCCTTGACACATGATGAGACAAAGAACCTCCAAAGATGCCGTTGAGTTTGTTTTCTCTTGGCCTTGGGTATTTAGCCTACCCTTAAAGAACCGCTTGTTTCTGCAGTGAGACTCTTGAAGAAAACTAAATTTTCATTTGCAAGGTGTTACCAATTGGAGCTAGCTTCTGGGTTAGGGGTGAAGGCCTGTGTCTATTTCTCCTTCAGCCCTAGGGCCCCATCCGGTTCAGCCGGAGCCAGACATTGTGCTTTTAGTCTTGTTCATGATCATAAATGAAGGAGCAGTTTCTCTGCTCCACCCACCTCCCAGAAGCCTCCTCTCCTCAGTATCACCGTCCTGAAGATGGTTCAATTTGAGGGTGGGGAGTTAAACTCAATATGAATTTTGGAGAAGGCAAAAATATTGAAGGCACGATACTCGGTGAGGAGTGTTTGCTAGGCAGAAATGAAGGTCTTTGGGGCTATTAATTACAGCCTGAATTCAGAGCTCTGGCCCCGCCCATATTTTTTGCTGAATTGGCTGTATCAGCTCAGCTGCCTGGTTACCAGAGCTTGTGGGGCTGTGGGAGACGCAGCTTTACGTGGGAAAGTGTGGGTTGGTGTGGTTACACCCTTATGTGCTCTGCTCTGAAGAAGCCAGGTGCGTGTTGGAGGTGCTTCGCATCTCGAGATGAGCAACGCGCATGTATCGTGTCGGTGACATTTGTTTGAGCGATAGCAGGGCCTCCCTGGTTGGGCCTCAGGTGTCTGCCTTTCTTTGTGCTGGTTCCTGGAGGCCAGAGCTGAGGAGGGAGGGAGGCTGTGTGGGAAGAATATTTGGCTGTAACTTGCTGTGTGGTGAAACAATTCCTTGATCCATGGCCTTGCAAGGACAGGTACTGGCAGTGTGCAGCTGTGGACCAGGCTCTCTCCTGCCACATGCCTGGGTTCCTTGTCATTGTCTCAGCCAGGTGTTCTCAAGTGAGAACCTTCATCAGGGTCTCCCGGAGGGCTTTTTTTCTTTTAAATAATCTCTCTCTCTCTCTCTCTCTCTCTCTCTCTCTCTCTCTCACTCTCTGTGTGTGTGTACACGTGTGTGTGTACACTTGTGCGCACACACACATATACACACACTTCCTTGACCATTCTCCTCTATATACATATATATAGATATAGATATAGATAGATAGATATAGATATAGATATTAGAGGGCTTCTTAAAACACAGATTTCATGGCTAGAGAGATAGCTCAGAGGTTAAGAGCAATGACTGTTCTTCCATAGGTCCTGAGTTCAATTCTCAGCAACAAAATGGTGGCTCACAACCATCTATAAAGGGTTCTGATGTCCTCCTCTGATATGTCTGAAGATAGTGACAGTGTACTGAAATACATTAAAAAAAACAAAACAAAACAAAAAAAACAACCAAACAAACAAACAAACAGAATCCACAGATTTCAGGGGTCCGCATACAGACTTTCCTATTTACTGGGTTGGAGTAAGAATCCACAGTTAGTAAATTCATTCATTCATTCTTTCTTTCTTGGTATGTGCATGTTTAAGACAAGGTCTCTCACTGCACCAGGTAGGCTAGGCTAGTTTGCCACAGAACCACCCCATCAAAGAAAGGTCTTCTTGTCTCTACTTTCCTGGTGTTGAGATTATGGGCATGGATCACCATGATGCCTTTTTCATGTGGATTCTGGAGACTGACCTCAGGTCCCCCTTGAAGAAAGCCCCAGGCCCTACCTATAGTTACTATGCGGAAGACTGTATATATGACAAATGAGAAAAGATCCAGTGGTTCAAGATGTCATTGGAAAACACTTGAGCCATCTCCTTAGCCTGAGAATCTGCATTTCTGGCTAGTTTCCAGGTGATGTTGCAGGTCCAGCCTATAGGACTACTATAAATCTTGCCTAAGTGTCTACTACTACTGAGTGTTCTCAAGCCAAGAAGGCATTGAATCTGGTAAGCAAGCCAGGAGACACAATACTATATAGAGCTTCCCAGACAGAGTCATGCTGGAGAAGTATAATCCGAGGTAAGAGTTTGATCTGTGGATTGGGGGCAGAAGGCTAGCCGCTCTTAGCTCTTTTTATTATGACTGCCCTCTGCTGTGCTGCACACAAGGTTATGTCGTCCCATTTTATAATGTGAAGAACTTTCCCGTGGTTAACTTGCATTAGAAAGGCACGATGACAAAGAGATCCATAATTTCCTACCCTCCTGCTGCATTGGGAATAGACATCATGGCAGGGAGGAGATGACTGTGTAGTAGCCACTAGAGGCGAGCATGGTGGATTTGTACATGTCGCTTCATGTGATTCTCAAACCCTGTGCCTTCTGTATTACCTTTATTTCATAAACAAGGAAACTGAGGCGCTGATTCATAAGAAAAAAGCATTTAGAAGCCTACAACTTTATGGTCGTTTGGCTTACAATTTTAGTACGTTATGATGTTTCCAAAGCAATAGACCTTCGGTAGATGCTGGGTAGAGACAATGAGCCTCAGGCTTCAGTGACCCCTGGCATCGTGAGGGGAAGAGAAACACTGACACTCCAATGTGCTGTGTGGCTAAGCAGGGGCATTTGGTGGATTGGGTATCCCAAGTATATTTGTGATTTAATGATGAATCTATTGGAATGTCAGTCCTTCGTTAAGTGGAGGAGCATAATTTGTGGAGGCAAGACTTAAACACATGCACCATCCTTATCCCAAACTGCTCTCTTGATTCACCACTGAAAATCAAGAGATTGTTACAAAAACATGGAGTTTTAAAAACAAAATAGTACTTTTTGATTTGTCAAAAATCAAAGTCAAATGTCAGGGTCCAGAATTATAATCATGGATACATGGGAGTTGTAGATAAAGGAATGAAGAGACCACAAAGAACAGGTAAATACATCAGTATCAATCAGATTGACTGCTTAAACTCTCTTAGGATCTGTACTGATCATCTCAGGTAAAAGCTTGGAAAACCTAAAAGATGCTGCAGCTGGAAGACCTGGTGAGTCTTCTGCATAAAGTGTCTTGTGAATGGTTAACAGATGTTAGCTCGTTGCCATCACCATCACCATCATCATCACCATCACCACCATCATCTTTTCGTCCACTACCATCACTGTGTATATCTCAGTGAGGATGAGATTAGGAATTAGGTGGATACCAGAAGCAGCTGGATGGAACCAAAGAAGCCATGGCAGAGAGAAGACCACATCAAATCACAGAGGCTTCCTGAAAATTCTGAGCTGCCACTTAGAAGGCAAGTATGACTTTATAGAAAAGGCACACTAGAGAGGTTGGGGAGTTGGGTAGAGAAAGGAGTGGGTTGGTCTGCGAGAAGTACATGGTGAATCCTCATTGGCAGCCCAGGTTAAGTTGAGAATTTGGCCCATCTTTGTTGGAATATATACCGAGGAAAAGATTCTTAATCAGTTGGAGAAATCCTGCTGGGGTATTATGCAGTTAATCCTTGCCGTGATCCTTGGAAAACTTGGTGGGGGAGCGAACACAGATAGGGCAAGAATAGATGTGCAGGTGATTGCCCAAGAAAGGACAAGTGACAAAAGGCAGGGTAGCTAAGTTCTTTTCAAGTTGATTTCTACAGCACCGAAGGAAGAAACACCCAGTGAAAGGCTGGACTTCTCGTGGGAGGTTGAAGGGAGCCAAAGATGGACGACTGCCAACTGTCACAAAGCTGGGAAGATAAACAACTGGCCAGATGTGCAGGAGAAGACCTGTGTGACAACCTGAATGCATGCCAGTCATCGAGACGGATGAATAAACAATAGCCAACTGGGGCGGTTGAACTCGTGGGTCCTCCAGGTCGTATTGCCAACGTGTGGTACACCAAGCCACTCGAATGATGAAACCCAAAGCGATTCTCGTTTCCGGAGTGTCAACCAGGATTTTTGGTAGCAAAACAAAAGCCTAGCAAGGAGGTGAAAGAGAGACCTCTCAGGAGCTAGTTGCAGCCTGAAGCTGGATGTTCCAAGCTGTGATTGATGGAGACTGGCTCCCGGGGGCAGCCACCGGTGGAACATCCTGTTCCTGTCACTGTGAGAGCTGGAGGTATTAGCAGCCTGGTGATGTTGACTTGGCTTTTCCCTCCTGGAAGGCTGGCCTCTCTCTCCAGCTCTTTCAGCATACTGGGACTGTGTTACACAGGCTTCTTGGCACCACCCACAGACCTCTGAGCCCTCAACAACCTCCCATTTTACTACGATGCTAAGAGAGTGAGTTAACTATGTGAAGGTTTTTTTTTTTTTCAGCCAATAGCAAGTAGCCCTGAACCATGTGGTTGTCTGTCTGTCTGTCCCTCAAGGAAGTTGTTGGGCAAGCAGTCAGCCACTGCTCTGGCACCTACTGTGTGGCTAAGATGGTCTGTCATCTGTCCTGTGATGGCAGCCCCTTCCAGGGCCTCTTCAGCCACCATCCCTGTCCCCCGTTGAGTAAAGTTCTTTTTCTTGTCTGAAAACTTTGAATTCAGTCACCCTTTAAATGTGTATAAACATGGGAGAGAGGTAAAAGTGAGCTTTCAAAGTTAACAGAAACAAAACTTCAGCTCTCAGAAATCAAGACCAGCAGGCACTTGCAAGCTTCTAGGATAGGCGTTAACTGTGGAAGAAGGATCTTGGGACAGGAACACCCTATAGAGAGTTGCTAGGGGGCCGGAGTTGGGGGGTGTGTGTGTGGGGGAAGCAGGAAGTGGGTCTGAGTAGCAGGAGGAGGAAAGGAGTCAAAGACTCTTGACCCCGGCAATCTCAGGGATCACTGGTGACAAAGGAAGCCATTGTCCCTTAGAGGTATTGTAGGGGAGTGAAGCCAGAAGACAGAGCAGTGATGTGCCAGGGTTAGGACACAGTGACAATAGGAAGTTGACTATTAATAGAGACCTGGAGCATTGGTAAGAGAATTGGCTGAAAAAGGGAGCCCCTCTGCTTTGGGGAATTGAAAAAAAAGCAACAGAACAGGAGCTCTGAGAGCCTCCTCCCCACCACCCCCCAAGGTTAAAAGGGCCACAGAAACTTGCTGAAATAACACCAAGTCCTTGGTTAACAGGTCTTGCAGAATGACTGACTAAAAAATATAGCTGACTAGAAAGTACAGCTTAGAGGATAGCTCCTTGATTGAATTGGTGATAGATCCCCGCCCCCCAGCCTCTCTCCTCTTTTTTTGTCTGTCTGTCTGTGCCTCTCTCTTTCTCCTTTATTTTTCAGCTGAAAAAAATGCTTGACATTTGACATCATTCCTTTGGCTCAGCATACTGTTCCATTTTGCCTAACTAGATGTCATCTCAAGCCTAGAGCAGTGCCTGGGCAGGAGCTCCTGCTGTCCCTTTTCTTCTGATACTCCCAGCAGCTGCTTTCCTTGTTTGCATCCCATGACTCTCCGATACTCCTGAAATTACCACTAGGATCTTTGGCCACGAGCTGGGCTCACTTATTAAAAGTTGGAAAGTTGGAGCGTTGGTGGAGCACAGAATGAGAGCCCTATAAAAAAGCTCCTCTTGTGTTTTCCATTTTCTTCCACTGTAGGTTGAGGACATAAACAAGCACATCTTGAGTATCGGTTCTGGACAATGTGGTATTTTTATGAATACTATGGTTATAGCAGAATGTGCTAAGAACACTAAGAGGTATCAAGTGCTTTGTGAGTTGAGAGGAGGAGAGCTTTACTGTGTGTGTTGAATTGTAGGAAAGTACAAATTGTACCAAAGGAAGATAAATAACCTATTCCCTTCATAGTAATATAATAAATAAAAAATTATTGACATACCTGCCACGGCTGCTGATACCTTTTGGGTGTCTCGAGAAAGTCCGATGTATAAATAACCATGGGCTGGTAGAACCACAGAATTTAGCATGTTAGCGCTGCAAATAAGCTTGGATCACATCCCACTCAGCCTCCACTGCTAGCAAATTTATAAACAGATGTCCAAATAGGTTAGGTCAATTGCTCAAGATCAGAGAAGTAGCCAAGGCAGGGTCAAAGGTTACGTCCCCTTACGCGCTCTCCCCACAGTCTTTCTCACACGAGTGGGGTGACATCAGCTATGTCTTGTCTACTAAACAACGTATTCTGAAATGTACGTCTTCCAAATGGGAGTTCCAACTCCTATTGCAGTGTCCGCAGAGCATCTCTGGAACGCTTCCACCTCTTCTTACTGCTCAAACTGTGGGATACTTTCCTGAGAACTTAGATGACCCAGAGGAAGCAGAGCAGAACGATGAGCAGGAACATACATTGCTTTTGTTTTTATGTTAAAAACAATGCTTAAGATGTTTTTCTAATAGAAGTTGAGAATAGAATGTGTTTACCAGAGGTTGTGGGCAATAGGAGAGACGGGAGATGGGAGAAATGGATCATGGGTGCACCGTTTCAAGTAGATAGGAGGGATATTCGCTCTCTTGCGCAACAGACTGTAGTTAACTCAATGTGGGGTATGTTTCAAAACAGTTAGAAAAGAGCATTTGTAATAATGTTCTTAAAACAAAGAAATAATAAATATTTGAAATTGTAGATATGCTAATTACTCGATTATCCCTACACATTGTACAGAGGCAGCAAAACATATCGGTACCACCCAAATATGCACAATTAGAATGTGTCAATCAAAAACAAAGCTAAAAAAAAAATCATCAGAAAGAAAACATTGATAGATTTGGAAGTAAAGATCTAACAGCTTTGGCCTGTCTCTTCCAGACTGCCTGGGCTCTATGAGCCCAGCTCACATTCTCTCCTCTTGGAGATCTCTCAAACTTAGCAGTCCCATGTCCAGACCCAAGACGAGACTCCTCCAGCCATGGAGTCTGCTTTTCCCTCAGTAAGGCTTGTTGGTTCCCATGTCTGTCATCCAGTCTCTCTTTCCGTCTCTCTTCCTTCTTTCTCGGCCTTTCCTAGGACTGCCAAAACCCCCCA
Organism: Mastomys coucha; assembly: GCF_008632895.1. Taxonomy (NCBI): domain Eukaryota; kingdom Metazoa; phylum Chordata; class Mammalia; order Rodentia; family Muridae; genus Mastomys; species Mastomys coucha. Next base: position 2,984,465 of record NW_022196898.1, read on the forward strand.
CCCCCACGTGTGTTTATTTCTCTTTTAGCTTCATTTCTCCTTCCAGCTCTCTCATAGTCAATATGTATAGTGGCCATGACACCACATACTGACTTCCTTTTAAAAAATTGAGTTTAAATTTAAATTTTATTTATATATCTATGCATGGGTCCATGTGTGCACATGTTTGCATGTACATGAAGGAGCCAGAAGACAACTTGGATGTCATTTCTTAGGAGCACCATCTGCCATATTTTTGTTGGCTGGACACTCAGTCACGATGGCTAGACTGGCTGGTGAACAAGTCCTGGTGGTTTATCTGCCATCACTACCTCCTGCCCACTGGACTCCCAGGTGTGTGACACCATTCCTGACTTTTTTGTGTGTGGGGATTCTGGGATTTCTGATCTTATGTCTGTATGCTTGCAAGGCAAAGCACTTTATCAGCTGAGGTGTTTCCTCAGTTGGTCCTGCTGGCTTCATTTCAAAGTCAGCCACCAGGCTTCTGGCTCAGTCTGGCCACCTGCTCCAGCTCATTGGCTGTTCTTCCTGCTGTCTTTGAATGGCTCAGTATGCACTGCTGCGGAGTCTGCTCCCTTACTTAGACCATGGCTTATTGCTTCGGTCAAGTGTATCCTATGGCCCAATTGCACTAGACTAGGTTTATCTGTACAGAACATGGACATTTGCGATTTCCCTTAAAATCTGATTGATAAAAGGTATAATTAAGCTCAGACTCTCTAGTGCCATACTCATTGATTCTAGAAAATACCTCCTCCTTCCATGACACCAGCAATGGTTGTATGGTCCCCTGACCCCCCCTCCCTGACACCCCCCCCCCAGGCCATTTGATTATGAAGTTCAGGTGGCACTTGTGCCTCTGTGCCTTGCACTACAGAGAAACTTTACTCACCCTCTCTGGCTTGGAAACTGTCACAAGTGTTTCAGACTCTGCCCATTGTCTTGTGCAGAGAAGGCCTGGCATAGAAAAAAGAGATTGGACGTAGCTTCAGTTTAATTACTCTGGCAAACTTTTAGGGCTCATTTGAAAGGTTGAGGATTTAAGATATAAAGCCTGGATGCACAGAAAGGATTTCTCCTTAAAATTATAGTCTTCACCACTATCACTATTCCCAGAACCTCTATGATGGGTGTTTCACAAATTTCATCTCATATAAGACTAACAACCCTTTCGGGCAAATATCATTCCCCTTTAAGAGATGAAAAGAGGAACTGCAGGGAGATAACACAACTTCCCTGAGGTCACAGGACTGGTAAGTAGACCTGAATTCTTAGACCCAGAGGTGCCTAGTGCCATCTCTGATATCAGTTGTCATTGGCAGAATGAGGGAACAAATGTCCCAACCTCTTCTTTAGCCAGAAGCCATTTCATTTCCAAGCGTGCATAAGCACCTTTGCCCTTGGTGTGCTTAATGGTATTACCACATAGCCGGTGAGTTTTGTTTTCTGTCTCCCTCCAGATTTTTCTTCTCAAATAAACTATTAATTGCCCTTACTCTGAAGTTATGTCACAGCCTCTGACCCCTGGCATCAGAGTCACCATTCTCTGGGACACTGCAGTCCGGGTTCCTGCAGGGTGGTCTCCCGTGCTGATTTCTTGGTTGCATTTCATTTGGATGATGGATGCGCTCAGATCTTTCCTTCTATATACAGGGACTTATTGCTCAGGCCCTTTATCGCCTCCTGACATCTCAGCTTGCCTTCTGCTGTGGTCCTGGCTTAGGAGTGTTTGCACTCCCAGTACTTTGGCTTCTTGGCAGCTCCCACTAGCCAATGAACAGTCACCATGCCTGTTTTCCCCTGGAATAGCTGCTGCAGCACCCACTTGATGCTTGCTCTCTGTCCCATGGGGAGCAGCTGTCTCATCTTGTCACCCATTCATTTACTTAACCTCTTCTGTGTGCTCTGCAGGGGGTTATGTGCTTGTAGGGGTAGGAGGCACAGTCTTAGGATTTCTAAAATATTCAAATAGACCTTAATTTTTACTTTTTACCCTTATATATACAAAGATTACCCTAATTACATTCCACTCAAGCGATACTGGTTAACCATTGATGAGACTACATTGACACACCATTATCAGCCTTAGCCCATAGCCAACACTAGGTCACTCTTGGTTATTGTATGTTCAGTGGCTGGACAAATGTATAATGGCATATGACTATGAGTTTCACTAAAATCCTCATGCCTTAGGAATTTTTAAAGCCTAGTAAAAGATGTCTGAGCATAAAATAACCACAATTACAATTTTACAAGTGTGAAATGACAATGGCAATGCAAGCCTGATGGAGGAGCATGAGGAAATAATCACATGCTTTCTAATGGGGTCTGTGGACATTTGAGGGATCCAGTAAGACATCTACATTCTATGTATTTCCAGGGGGGTAGAGAGAAAGCTGTGAGGAATGTGGGGCAGAGGGGAAAACTGGCTTCCAGTGTCTAGGCACATTTGACTGAGTATAGAATGGTGTGTTGGGGAGGTTAAGAACTGAGGACAGCATCTTACAAACTGGTATTACACTCTGACTTCTATGACATACTTGTAATGGGATCTGGGCCATGTAATGCAACTGTATAAGCCTCAGTGTCTTCAGCTACCAACTGGGTAGATAATACTGCTTCCTCATTGCGATGCTCTGAGGGCAAATAGATGCATATCTTAGCTAGGGTTTTACTGCTGTGACCAGACACTATGACCAAGGCAACTCTTACAAGGACAACATTTAATTGGGGCTGGCTTATAGGTTCAGAGGTTGAGTCCATTATCATCAGTGTGGGAGCATGGCAGTATCCAGGCAGGCATGATGCAGGCAGAGCTGAGAGTTCTACATCTTCATCTGAAAGGCTGCTAGTGGAAGACTGACTCCCAGGCAGCTAGGATAAGGGTCTTAAGCCCACACCCACCATGACAAACCTACTCCAACAGGGCCATACCTCCTAATACTGTAACTTCCTGGGCCAAGCATATACAAATCATCAAAACACAAGCCATTTTTCTTGTGCCTGGCTTCTGACCTATAGACCTGGATGCCAGCCAGGAGTGTGGTGAGAGGAGAGGTAGCCAGAGAAGAACTTGAAAGGCAGATTATTAGGCTCATGTGTCACCAAAGTTGGGAGTTTTAACACCATGAAACTGTAGTAAGGACTCTAGTCTCTAGTTCAATGCCATCCAGTCTTTAGGGTGTAGAAGAATTATAGTACAATTTCTTGAATGCTTATTTATCAATACTTTTATATTTTATATTTCTGTTGACTTGCCTTGGGGTTCAGGAAGCCTGGCTCTTCATGAGTATAATCTTAGTGGTCCAGACAACAGTTTGGCCTCCATTGATGGTCATGACTTCTGGCTGTATCTCTGCAGAAGAAACACACTTTATGGATGTAGAAAGAGGTTTGGAACTCTCCTAAGGTCAAGCTGAGGCAAACTCTGGGCAAGTGTCCTGATTTCCAGCCTGAGCTCTCTGTCTCACACCCACACTATCTCTTCAATGCCCAGTGAAAGCCATGACTTCTGCCTGCTGGGCTTGGAGGTCAAGTGTACATAAGGATCCTGTCACATTATAGATAAATTTCCTTCTGCCCTATCCCATAAAGACTTTATGGACTAAGAAGAAACATGCACATGAGCTTCCAGGTCTTGGAATCTGACCTCCCATGGCAATGACTGAGGATATATCTTTAGGAAGGAAGACCAGACATCCCTTATGGATGTGGGTGGCTTTCTGCCTAACAGCATGAAGCAGTGCATAGCAGGCTTCCTTGAGTTCTTCTTCCTATGGGGTAGGGCATTCTTCTCCATGTGCAGCCTGACTGCCCACCCGTGGATCCTACAGCTGCAGCTAACACTCCATACTTCTTCCCTATGTTGGAAAACTCCTTGCCTTTGCTGTTAAGCCTTTTCCTCTGAGCTACTTCACTTGTCTAGGTCAATATGCTTACTAAGAGAGCCCTGCAGACCAACTTCTTTCCATAAAAAGAGTCCTGAAGACATTAGTGGAGGTAATGAAGACATTACCTCAGGTGAAGTAATAGAGTCCAGTGTATTCTAGATTAGGAGTCCTTGCCCTGGTTTTTAATGTATTCTTAAATCCCCCGAATCAGTCCCTCTTCATTGTTATCTACAAAAGCCTGGAGTACATTAGTACTTGAGCTCTCTCTTCTTGACTTGTAGGCTCCCCTTACCCCATCATTATTTGAAGAAAACTTGTAGAATTGACTAAATGCGCACGCTCTCTCTCTCCATCCTCTCCAAGTGTAGAGGTAAGTGAACACCACAGGTTATGGGATTCTGGGAGCTCTGGGACAATCAGTGATAGAAAAGTTCATACACCAATAAACCATGAAAGCACTAAAGGTTGAGGAAGCATTGATTCCGAGCTTTGGGAGGACACAGGCTTTTGCTGGGGTCAGTCACCATGGCTGCCTCTGGATGCTGAAAAGTTTCCAGAAATGATACCTCAGGTGCCCCACACCAACTGTAACAACAAAAGCACAGAGGCAGCTGTTTCTACAGCCTTCTAGAGGGATGCAAGACAGCAGGGGGCCTGGAGTGCTGTAGAATTTTCTGCTCTCCATTAATTTTGACAGCTACAGGACTGTCCCAGATGTGAAGCGACCCCACACTGCACTTCCAGCTGACATTTCTTTACTGCTCTCAGGCTGAAGTAACTAGATGCAGCCATTCAGGGAGTGTGGGCTCTGTGCCATGTATTTTAAATGCATCATCTCAAATCATAACCAGCTGGGGAGATGTTCCCTTCACTCTCGTTTTGCATACAGGGGCTAAATGATTGACCTAGGACAACTAAACATCTGGGTTCCACATCCAGACTGGCAAGGACTCCAAGAGGTGAGGTTCTTGCACCCAGGCTCCCTCGATAAGTTGCCTCCCCCACTGGAAATAGGTCATTATGCTGAGTGACAAGGAAGTTGCTTGGTAACCTAAACCAACTGAAGAGCATGAACTGTGGCTTGGCAAATGAGTCAGAATAAATTGGTCCTGATCCTGAGCATATGCAGTTCTGGACATCACCAGAACTCACAGAATTAATTGGGAGGAAGACAGTCAGGGTAGTGCCCAAAAGAGATAAAGTACTGGAGCCATATATTGACTGGGATTTGCCTATATACATATGCAGGTTCAAAATTACACTTGTCTCATGCTTTCTACTACTTACTCCTAATGCCACTGTTTGAACTGTCAGCCAGCTGTAATCTCCACTGCCTACAGAAAGGCGAAGAAGAACCCAACTAATACAGAAGTAGAGGCTCACAGCCATCCATTGAACTGAGTACAGGGTCCCCAATGAAGGAGCTAGAGAAAGGATATAAGGAGCTGAAGGGTTTGCAGCCCCTTAGGACGAACAACAATATGAACTAACTAGTACCCTCAGAGCTCCCAGGGACTAAACCACCATCCAAAGAGTACATATGGTGGGACTAATGGTTCCAGCAGCATATGTATAGTAGAGGATGGCCAAGTGGGTCATCAATAGGAGGAGAGGCCCTTGGCCCTGTGAAGGTTTTATGTAGGGGAATGCCAAGACTAGTAAGCAGGAGAGGGTGGGGTGGTGAGCAGGCGGAGCGGGAAGGGAACAGGGGTTTATTCTTGTTGTTTTTTGTTTTTTTGAGGGGAAACTGGGAAAGGAGATATTGTATGACATATAAATAAAGAAAATATCTAATAAAAAAAAAAAAGAGCCAAGAAGAGTTCTGCTTGAGGACTGATCCTAAATGCCAGGGACTTGGGACAGGAACAAATTGACTTTGATGATCGACCTAAGTGTGAATTTTACTTTCAACATCATCATTATTATAGGTTGTTATGTTGACTGATAACTTTAGATAGATACGATTCCAGTTGGTAGTGGGCTTTAATACTCAGGTGGTTATAATTAATTCTTGCAATCCATGTGTGAGTTAAGCAGTCAATAGGAGTAAAGCTTTAGTCTTCAACCATGAAATGCATGAATCGCTGAGAAAGACTAACAAACTTCAAACAAGCAGATTTTTAAATATTATCAAACCCAGAAACTGATTTGGTGGGGAAATTGTATTTTGAAAGCCAAGTAGTTACAACATGCAGCCAGGTTTGGAAAATCTTTTTTTGTCTTGTGTGGGGAGGGGGGGTTGGGGGGGGATGGGTTTGAAGTTGACATTGTCTTCATCAATCTTTCTCCACTGATTTATTGAGGCAGGATGTCTCACTGATCCCTTAGATTGTCATTTTGAGCTGTTCTGTCAGGTATGCCTTGTCTCTATGTCTTGAATATTGGGAATACACGTGGCAGCCATGCATGCCTGGCTGTTTATGTGGGTGCCAGGGATGTAAACCCCAGTCCCTATGCTTATGTGATCAACACTCTATCCACTCTGAGCCTTCTCCCTGGACCAGAGTTTGTAAAATCTTGACTGAACAGTCCTAGGCAAATGATGGATTCTAATGTTTTACTTGCCAGCATTTAGAAGTTTCTTCATCTTTGAAATGAAAGGCTATAATTAATCATAAAACAAGAGCAAGCATCATGATATTTCGGTTGGAACCTTGGGCCATCAGACCCTTGAAGAGGACAGGTGTTATTTTCATAATTGTGATATCCTGCAGGTTGAAAGTAGAGGTGTCGGTTCGGGTTCTAGTTCAGCTTGTGATCAAGTGGGTAAGGATGGAGGTGAATCACTATACCCCCTCTGCAGCTCCGTTCATCTACAACATAAGGGGCTTGCTTTCTTCGGTTTCCCAGGTCCCTGCTGGCTCTGAAATTCTGTGATTAGCATCTCTCCTCCATTTTGGAATATTCTTGTATGTCCAGTGATATAAATCAAGTTATCAAATATTTGTTGAACACATGCTATTTGTTCAGGATCTGAAATCATTTGAAAAACTGGATCTAGGAGGGGGAAAAGAGGGCCAAGGAAGGGAAAAATACTGACAATAATAAATAGACAGGCTCAATGATGAAGAACGTTGGAATGTTTAATAATCTCTAGTGTCTACTTGTTTGTTTAGAGCCACATTGTGTGGTAAAAATGCAGGTCACAGTGTGACCATTGACTGAGGGAGAGCCTCACATGTGATCTACTGGATGGAAACTGAGCTAAGAGGCCCTCAGGATGACAAATATTGCTTGGTGATAAAAAGCACTGATGCATCAGGGACTAATCTGCTGCTAAAATGCTGCTTCAGGAAAAAAAATGTATGACCAGAAAGGAAGTCCCGGTGATTTAACTGATGGTGACAGCTGGAGGCCCTGTAATTGTCCACTGAGAAAGTGGAAAAAGGAAAAGATGTCTTTCTATGGAAAAGATGGTATAAACTGGCATGGCTAGAATCCTCTGGCTTCTGAGGATTCCTGAGAGTGGTTGAGGACACTGATCACAGGCAGTGCGCATACGTGGGGTGCGTGGGGTGCGTAACAGCAGCCAAAGCCTCTGAGGCAGAGCTCTCCTTTCTGCAGAGGCATCAGGTATGGGGAGGGCTATTCAGATGTCTTTGAGTATTGATGTAATCACTACAGGTGACCCAGTGAGAGGGGAGTAAGTGGTAAATAGCCCCAGCCACATTTCTTTAAATCAGAACAATTCTGTAATCAGTTGCTGTATAGACTGGGGCTCTCCATGATGGAACTGGATAATTTAATTGTCGGAACTCCGGACCTGCTTTGGTGGATGTGATGGCTAATCTTGGTTATCAACTTAGTTGGGTCTGGAATCAACTAAATTACAAGCCACTGGGCATTTCTGTGAAGAATTTTCTTGATCACATTATTTGAAGTGGGAAGACTTATTCTAAATGTGGATGGTAACTTCTGGTGCCAGATCAGATGAAGGACACAGACGATGGAAACTGCTCTCTGTTTGCCTTCACTCTTGCTGACAAACCTGCTGGTCCTGTAGCTACAACGTTCCTTTGTTGAGAATAAAACCACTTTCCTCAAGCTTCCAATGCAGACTGATGACCAATAGCTTTTCAAGAATCCTCAAGACCTTCAGTGCCAGAGACACTGCTACTGAGACTTCCAGTCTCCTGATGTGAGCAGTTACCGAATTCTCAGCTTAGTCAGTGTGAGTCAGCATTGTTGGACTGCTAGAACCATATTATGTAAGACAATCTGATAAACCCCCATCACATACACACACACACGTGTACATATGTATGTGTGTGTATATATATGCATGTGTACATATGTGTATAGATGTGTAGATGCACTTATGCACACACACACACACACACACACACACACACACAATCAGTTCTGTTTCTTTAGAGACCCCTGAGTCTAGCGTTAACCACTCATTTGGCTGAGTAAAGTTAGACAAAGTTCTGATGCTTGGTACTTTGGCTTTGCCGTGATGGATGACTGGTGTTTGCTGGACACTGTGACCAGGACTCCTGGCACAAAGGATCCTGGGAGGTGGAACATTTGCCACTGCACACCATCACCCCCAGGCCATGATTCTTCTATCACTATCTAGGGGTGGTATGGCATGAGGAACAAAGTAGGCACCCGCACAGGACATCCTGTTTAGTCCCTGGTGTTGCTGCTGTTCTCCACAACCCTGATGGAGGACGTGAGGGCTCTGAGGTTCAAGGATCTCATATGGGCCATTTAGCCATAGAGATGCATTAGAGACTCCCCAGGAAGTGTGTTCTGCCGTCACCCAAGAGATGACTCCAGGCTATAGTCTGGGCCTGGAAGTCACTAGCATCTTCTCTAGTACCGTGACAAGTAGTATTCAGGGAGGCAAATGTGGGTATCGAAGGAGGAAAAGGATGTGAGCCTCAAGTCTTGTAAGATCCCAAGCCCCATGGTTCTGTGGAACATCTTAAAGGCTCTCCTTTAAGATGACCGATTTTATCTAGAAAGGCCGATTTTATCTCTGTCCAGGGATAGACCCAAAAGAGCTCAGGCAGTACGTCTCTAGCAGCAAAACTAGTCATGAAACCTGGAGTTGCACTGGCAGTTGGCAGGTCCTACGTGGTTGAATTATTTAAATGTAGGAAGAATAAATCCTAGGAACAGCTCAATCTGTCCTCTTGATATAATAAATTGATTGATACCCTTTGACATCTAGGGAGCCAAGTTTTTACTTTCTGGATTGAAGGGAAGTTGGTGTTTGGAGTCGGCCCTGCATAGACATTTCTTGAATTGGTCAAGGAGGAAGGAAAGTTGACACGAAGCGTTCCCTCTGCCTGGGATTCATGTCTACTCCTCCATCCTTCACAAGGTGCTCTTGTAGCCCAAAGAGTTAACTGGAACTTGAGGTGATATTCTACTTGTTCAGTATTGCTTAAGCCTTGCATTTTGAAGCAGGCGTGTTGCTCATTTCGGAGTATCCATAAAGCCAGACGACTACAAAGAGGCCAGTGCAAACCATGTCAGGAGTAATGGAACCTTCTTCCTTCTCTTTTTTTTTTCTCTTTTCTCTCTGACAGATGTCACAGATAGAGTTTCTCTCCTGGGATATGGACCCCAATAAAACCTATGGCCTGACATACTGGCAGCCTCTCCGAGCCGCAGACGCATGCTTAGAATTCCACAGTCTGCTGTGAGGCCAGTGGAGAAAGCCCCAAGCAAGAAAGGCAGACAGTGGGCACTTTTGAACTTATTCTGGGTATTAAAGGAGCTTTAGGTGGGAAAGGGTGTGTGGAGACCGGAGCCAGCGATCTTCAGCTGACTGGGGAGAGTGGCCCCAGGAAGCAGTATTCACAACCTCCACAGCTTGGAGCTGTGCCCTAGGCAGACAGTAACAGTCCTGCCAGGTTCTCAGAGTTGCTCTCTTTAAACGATAGTGGATGAGAGTCTCTGCAGTCTTGTGATGGAAATGTGGGGTGTCTTCAACCCTAGGGTGTTATCTTCATGTTCTGACAGGCAACCAGGAGCCATGGTAAATAGCCTGTGCTGTTTGTGGGTGGTCTGTTGTACTCCAGGTTACATGTGGAAGGAGACATTTCACCTTGTCTAGCAGTGGGACCTTTACAGTGCTTGGCACATAACACGTAGTCAACAAATATTTATTAAATGAGGGAAAAAAGAAAAAAACCCCAACAACATTGAATGACCTCTTAGCTTCTTTCTATGCCCGATATTAAAATTAATGTCTCTATCCCCAACACCATTGCTTACAGAGCCCTTAGACAATTTTATTCTAATTTGCTCTTTCTCCCTCTTTCTACCTAGAAGTTAAAGTAAAAAAGTACAGACTTTGTTGTTTATTTTCGAGACAGGGTTTTGCTATGTAGTCAAACTGGCCTTGAGCCTGCCGTGCAGCCTGGCCTAGTCTCAGACTCATTGTACACATGCTTCCCCAGCCTCCGAAGTACTGAGGTTGCAAGCATGTGCCGCTGGGCCTTGTGGGGACTGCGCTTTTTTTTTTTCTCAATATTTAGTCTCATTCCTTATACAATATTTAGTATCCCAGATGCTCATTGAGCAGGAGAACTATATAATTTGTTACTCAAATCAGAACCCCGGGAAGGTACAGGGATGCAGACTAGAGAGAAGAGATACCCCTGCGGAGCCTCACGCTGGGCCCTGATCAGTAAATGCTTGGGGAATAAATAAGAGAGAGTGAGCGTGCAGAGCCCACAGAGGCATGCATGCCGCTTTAATGCTTTTCCTTATCTGGAGATTAAAAACTGCTCTCTGGGAATTCCACCCCCTGGGCTCAATTCTATTCGACTAGACAGACACAATACATCTAGATTGTCTTTCTTTCGTGTGGCATTTAATATCTGCATTCTCTGGCTGCTGCTCCTCTGCTGAATTTTCCCTTTTGCAGCCTAAACATGGCCTCTCTTCAGCATTCCATTTGCCTTGGAAGGTGACTGGCTGCACGTGGTTCTGAGGGGGAGGGGGCGTCCTTGTAACAAGGCTGCTTTGGGGAAGTGCTGGCTTGGAGAAGCCACACTCTCCACCCTTGTCGGCCGGCCTTGAGGGTCTCTGGAAATAACTGTGACCTGGACATAAACTTTACTATTGGTACAGCCCTGACCTGGTGGTCTTAATTCTTGTCCACATGCTTTGACATACCTCCATGATCCAAGTCTGTGGCTCAGCTCTGGCTACTGTACTTCTGACCCAAAATTGGCCTCGCTTCTCATGTAAAAATGTTCATCTTGTTTTTATTAGCTGTTTCTTTTCTGCCCCAAGGAGGGGGTTATAGTCTATGGAACACCTATGGGAGGTATCTAATCTATAAGGGTTGATACATGCAGATTCAGAACCCAGCTGCCTCCTTGCAAGACTAGAGCTAAGCTCATTGTTAGGACATCTGGAGAGGAGGTCTCCTAGCTGACCTGAAAGCTTTCCATGACTGTGTGCTGGGTTGGGCACTGTTGGGACGCAACTCCATGGCCTTGTCTACCACACTGACTGTCCCTCATCTTCTTATCCTTGTTGGTTACTTTTGTTATCTTTTATTACTTTCTTTAGTTCATCTCAAAGAGTGCAGAGAACTCTTTTTCTGCTGTTTGTTTTTTATGATAGAGAGAGTGAAAGAGAGATGGAGGGAGAAAGAGAAAGACAAAGAGGGAGTGAGGGGGAGGGAGAGAGAGGGAAAGAGAGGGGGAGGGGCTTATATAGAGGAGAGGGGAGGGGGAGGGAGGGAGGAAGACCACTGTTAAGGACCCTGAGCTGCTCACACCAAAGGCTGCTTATGTTAGCATTCCCTGTGGTACTTCCTACAGGTTTCCCTGGGCTGAAACCCCATCCACCCACCCATAGACAGATCTATCAGTTCCTTCAGTAAATAACTGAGAGATAATAAAATTTTAGCCTCCCGTTCTCCTAGTGGAAAAGGTTCCATATAAATGTACAACACTATTATAAAACTGCTGGAATGCCCTGCAGAGGGAACTGACCTTTTTCAAGTTAAGCCACATTATACCCTTGAGCTACGTGTTCCATAAATTCTAGAATAAAAGTTAAAAGCTGTTTAAAGGTTAATAATCACAACCATAAAGTTTTTTTTCCTTCGACTAGGATGCTGCTTTCACCAGCTCGTAATACCAGGTGAGTAGAACACATTGTGTATTTAGAAAAGAATTAGGGAGTCACCTAGACGGCATCCCAGTTTTAACCCCAAAGCGTAACTCTTTTTTACTACTTTCTAGCTGCTGCGGGAGCCTGGGCAAGACATGGCATCTCTCCAGGTCCCGTGTTCTCATTTGTAAAAGACTATTTAGCTGTATTGCCTCTAAATATCCCACAGTTCTAGGGTTTTGCACCCTAACATGAGCTCTAAGAAGCCACTGTGTGTTGGGCTTATTGTACAGGTAGTTGCAATCCTTGCTGTGGGAGTTATTGGATGATGAACTCCACTCGTTGTCTCTCCTGGACTCTGCAGATGGTAAGTTTCCATAGCCTTGTTAGTGGGACAAGTAGTTAATAAATTGCAGTGGTTTAGAGCACAGAGGGCTACGGTGGAGATAGGGCACAGGTGTGACATTGAGTGAATTACTTAGCTACTCATAAAGCTTCATGTGTTAAATGGGAGCAATAAAAGAACGTGAGGAGCCAATGCAGAAGACAAGTATGATGTAAACTAAATGTGTGTCATGGCTCTTGGCGCATAGATGTGGTCAATGCCGGTTGTTGTCACTGCTTTCTGATGCCTTGGGCTCAGTGGAGTTGACCTCTAAGGTCCCATGCAGTTCTGACTGGCTCTCCCTCTACGAGATTTGTTAAAAAAAAAAAAAATGTGGTCAGTGACCTCCAGGATGTTTGGTTAACAGGAGCTTGGGAAATTAGGCCTAAGTTCACATGGGAGCTCAAAGCCTATGATGATTAAAAACTCCTATTCTAGGGTTATGTAACGTGAGCTGTTCTCATGGGCCTTTTGGTTAAGTACACTTCTTGGAAGCATTTATAGTTTTCACGCTGACACTTATCTGGGAGATGGGGGAACAGAAATAACTTTACGAAGCTCCCTCTTAGGTGCTGGAGCTCCTAACCGCCCAGACACACTGTCCCAGGAGGATTCGTCCTTTAGAGGATCGGAAATGCTTGCAGAGGACATAAGGCAGTCTCGGGTATTGGCAGAAAGGATTGTCTAAAGACTGTGCTTTGCTGACAACACGGCTTGATGCAAAGCCCCTTCAGCCAGAGGACCGGATGCTGCATCTGCTTCTGAGAGGCCACACTGGATCCGTGTGGATGGTCCATGTCTGGGCGCTTTGTAGTCTGACAGAGCTGGAACATCAATGCAAGCTTTTGAAACTTTCTCAAAGCCAGGGGTATTCTTCTACGGGCGGCTCAGCCTAGCACCACACGGCTGGGGCAGGAAGGTGAAAGGTAGGCAGGCAATATGGTGGACAGCCGTGGCTGGGCTAGGAAAGCCCCCTAGTAAAAGCAGCCATTGTTTCCCACAGCAAGTCCTGAAACTGGTGCCGAAGTCACCACCTAGTAAGGGACTCTTGCATTCTAAAATTAAAAAGAAAAGTTATTTTTAAATCAATGGAAAATAGTAAATTGTGGAGAAAAAAGTAACACACCAATTCAAATGCAACCTATATTTAGACAATCAGAAATCCAAATTCGTTTGACTATATGTAAACGTATGTTAGAGGCTAATAGACTTGGAGCTGCTTTTTCTAGGATCCAAGATCCACGGTGGATGCCTAAAACCTGGGGAATGCTTAGTCCCGAAGGGACCGCAAAACTTCCTAGGCACATATACCTTCATTCAGGCTTAATTTATAAATTAGGCACAGTGAGAAATTAAGAATAACACCAATAATAAGCAGAACAATTGTCAACACGGTTATGCAATTGTGTCATCACTGGACTGAGTGGCTTTATTGAGTACAATAAATGTGGGCCTGAACACAGTTATCAGAATACCCTGATAGTGAAGCAAACCAAATCACACGATGCGCCAAGAGCACAGCTGTACTGGCAGGTAGGGACATGTTCTCTTAGATATCAAAGATGGCTGCCAACAGGTGCATGATGCATACATACAGTGTGGTCCACACCCCAGATGGGCCAGAACTAGGTGGTGAGACCGCTCCTCATACTACAGAGAATGAAACTGAATTCAAACTGAATTAAAAAGTTATGAGTTTTTTTTTTTTTTTTTATACTCGAGTTTTTCATGTAATATTTTTAAGCAGTGGTTGACTCTGGGTAACTGGCAATGTGAAGAGCAAAAGTGAGTCTAGTGGTTAGTGCTATAGGTTTGTCTGACTGGGAACATTCTATCTTAGAAACACACGCCACTGCATTTTACTTTGTGGGACTCTATTTGTTGCTCCCAGAAAAAAACACCTGACAAAAGCCACTCAGAGAGGGAAAGGTTTACTCTGGTCTATAGTCTGAGGGTGCAGTTTGTCATGGTGGCTGGAGCTTGGGGCTGCTGGTCACTGTATCTACCGTCAGGAAGCAGAGAGAGATGATGCTGGGACTCCTCGCTTTCTTTTGTATGTAGCTGTGGACCCCAGCACATGGGACCGCACTACCTTAATTTAAGGTTGGTCTCCCATTTTAGTTAATGCCATCTAGAAAGATTGTTCAGAGGTTTGTCTCCCCCTCTGAGAGACAGCACCAAATTCCTTACAGAAGAATGACCAAGTTGTTTTATTTCAAGTTTAGAGGTCCATTGAGTCATTGACTTGACCTGGACCTTTCTGTGGTCATTGGAATTACTAAAACAACCAACCAACCAAACAAACAAACAAACAAAAAAATCTGAAGAGTGCTAATTAATGATCGAAGATTTACATAAGATTTTAAAATTTGGCTATTCATCTTGAGATTATTCAGAGTGTAATTAAAAAAGAAATTGAGAACAAAAAACCATAAAAGCTAAATTAATCACATTTTAACTCTCAAGTCCTACCAGTGATTTTTTTTTGTTGTTGTTGTTGTTTATTTCCCTAAGAGCAATTGAATGTCATATTCCTGGAGTGAGCTGGTGCGAAGGATTGCTGTTCCTTGTGTGCCTTACAAGGTGCTTGGGGTAGATGGGGTACCTGCTCGCTTATTTTTACCCACTGTAATGTGTATTGTGGTGTGTGTGTGTGTCTGTGTGTGTGTGTGTGTGTGGTGCATGCATGTGTGTGTATATGGGTATATGTGTATGTGTGTGTGTGTCTGTGTATGGGTATGTGTGCATGTATGGGTATGTATGTATGTATGTGTGTATGGTATATGTGTGTGAATATATGGATGTCTGTATATTTATTGGGGTGCATGTATATGGGTATGTGTGTAGGGGGTATGTGTATGTATGGGTATGTGTATGTGTGTATGGTGTGTATGTGTGTATGGTGTGTGTGTGTATGGTGTGTGTATGTGTGTATGGTGTGTGTGTGTGTATGTATGGTGTGTGTGTGGTGTGTATGGTGTGTGTGTGTGTATGTGTGTGTATGGTGTGTGTATGGTGTGTATGTGTGTGTGTGTATGTGTGTATGGTGTGTATGTGTGTGTGTATGTGTGTATGGTGTGTGTGTGGTGTGTATGGTGTGTGTGTGTGTGGTGTGTATGGTGTGTATGGTGTGTGTATGTGTGTGTATGGTGTGTGTGTGTGTATGTATGTGTATGGTGTGTGTATGGTATGTATGTGTGTGTGTATGTGTGTGTGTGTATGTGTGTGTATGGTGTGTATGTGTGTGTGTATGTGTGTATGGTGTGTGTGTGGTGTGTATGGTGTGTGTATGTGTGTATGGTGTGTGTGTGGTATGTATGGTGTGTGTGTGTGTATGTGTGTGTGTATGATGTGTGTATGGTGTGTATGGTGTGTGTGTGGTATGTATGGTGTGTGTGTGTGTATGTGTGTGTGTATGATGTGTGTATGGTGTGTATGGTGTGTATGTGTGTGTGTGTGTATGTGTGTATGGTGTGTATGTGTGTATGGTGTGTGTGTGTATGTATGTATGGTGTGTGTGTGTGTGTGTGTGTGTGTGTGTGTGTGTGGTGATGACTGTCTCCACTGAGCTTTTCAGGCTCTTCCCATTGCCCTGGAGCTGGCTTCTCTATCTGATACTAAGTCTGTCATATTCTGCAAATAACTCAACTTTGAAAAAAAAAAAAGTCTTTTTTTTTTTTGGAGGTTTTTGCAGTGCCATTTATTAAATATGTCTGTGTTTAATTTATAAGTAGAAATTACATGTATTGCTCATAAATTGATACATATATAGCTAATTAACATACTACTTCACATGATTTCTGGGGGAGGGGTAATGGAAACATTGAAACCCTTAATAGTTTCAAATAACACATCATACTGCACTGAGTGTGTATGTGCAAGCATTGCTTTGTACAGTGTCCTCTTGAATGTGTTCCTCTTATATGAGACTGTGAGCCACTCGTCCAGTGTCTTCTCCACATCTCTTCCCACAGCCCTAGCTAACTATCATTCTACTTATTGCTTTCATGTGTGGTTCAGCCATGAAGTCTGCAGTGTGTCACTTACCTGACATCGATCTTCTGATGCACACTGACCTCCAGCACACTAGCTCCTGTGTCCCAATTTGTCAGCATCATGTGCCCCTGGATTGGCACGTTCTGATCCTGGTTTGTTTAACCATGCCTGACTTCCCACCTTACCCATGTGTATATTACTGTGACTCTTGTGTGAGGTTCATCTCTCTCTCTATCTCTTCTCCCAGGATACTCCTCTAGAATCACGGCAGGCCCTTACCATACAAGGTACACTATGAAGAAACACTGAGCTGGAGTTGCAGTGTAAGTATACACAGACTTTCTATTAGCTAGTTAAACCTATCACCATGAGCCATTTGACCTCTGTAAGTCTGTTTCTTCATCTGCAAAATGGGAATAGCAATGGTACTCCCTTGGTCCGCCTTCAAAGTGGTACCCACAGTAGTGATGTCAGGCATGTACGCTCTGTGTTTTGATTTATAGTCAGTCTTTGACAAAGTGTTCAAACATTTTTTTCTCATTAAAAGTGATTGGATCAGGACATGGGGGACAGGGGATAGTAAGGGAAAGAGAACACACATCTTTCTTTCTGATTATCTCCATCTCTTCCTGGAGCATGGAGCCTGGGGCTGGAAGTTCCAGCATCTCACTGTGCCATGGTCTTTGGGTGACCAGCTCCTGTGTAGCAGGACTTCCCCCCAGCAAGAAAACAAACCCCTCTTATCATCCAGGAAGTGCTGAAGGATCAGACATTCTGTGCCCTGAACCAGGGTTAAAGATGAGAACAAGCTATCATTCCTATTGCTTAAGGATTTGAAGATTTCTGTACCAGGAACTAGCAATTTATATCCCCTTTAAAAAAATTATTTTTTTCATTTTTAGTTTTTTTTGCAGTGCTGGGAATCGAACCCTAGTCCTTTGCATGTTAAGTAGGAACTTACCATTGAACTATAGCCTGAGAATATTCTTATTATAAAAGGAAATATCATAGCTGGGCGGTGGTGGCGCACGCCTTTAATCCTAGCACT
>NW_022196898.1:3001884-3008005 GCF_008632895.1 Mastomys coucha
AAATATCATAATGTGAAATAAAGGTCAAAGGTAACTATTGGCCATTAAGGAAGTAACCTGCAATGAGATGTCACTATGAACCTCTAAGATGGTTAAAGAGACTTACTGTACTTGTACCAAGTGTTGAAAAAATGTACAGAAATTGGTATCAGCAGACATTCTCTATGGAAATTTAAAATGGAGCAACTAATTTGGGGAAACAAATTAGTAGCTGCACCAAAGGTTAAGCTTATACATGTCCTATAATATAGCCATTTTTACTTCTAAATGTCTATACAACAAACAAACCAACAAACCTGAGAGTGAGTCACAAAGACTAGCACATAAATGTTTACCTAGTGCTATATGTACAATACCTTCAAACTGGAAAGAATTCAACTCTTATCTACAGGAGAACAGATATTTATAACAGGTTAGTAATATACAGCAACGTGGATGACTTTCAGAGTCATGGTATGCGAAGAGAGCAAACTCTTTATAGTTATATTTATAGACAGTTCTAGACAATGTCAACTCTTAATAATATAAAGTGTATTGATGATAGAGATGTGGGAATGACATGGAGTGATTTCAGAGGAGCAGAAACTGCTTAGGAATTGTGCATATTATCCACCTCATCGCCTCTCATTGTGATGGCTTAATGGAAATATAAATATCAAAATTATATCAGTGTATAACACAAATATGTGCAGTTTTGGTAGATAAATTATGATTCAGTAGCATTATTAAGTGAGAGAAATAAAAACACAAGAAAAACAAATTGTGTTGAAAGGCCCCAGTGAGGTATTGTTCAAGAAACTGCAGAGTATCTGCACCTTGTTCTTGAATGCATGTCATCACTGTTATCTGTGTAGCACCAAGACAAGGGAAATTTCCAGTAAGGGAAGTAGGCAGATTCTAGGGGCTTCAGGCGTTAAGTTTTCCTCCTCCACCCAGTGGAAAAGTAAAGACGATAACATACCTCGCTGGGCAGAAGTCCTTCCTAATCCAGAACCTCAGAGGCTTTTGTTTAGTGCTTAACCATCTCCCAGCCCCTTGCTGCAGCCCTCACTCCAAAATAATGAGGGAGGATGCCAGGGCTGCCCTAATGTCTAGACGGTATTCCCTATATGGTTGCCCACAGGGATTTCCTGGGAGGCCCTTGGAATGAGAAAATGGTTGTATCTAGTGTCTGGCAATTCTCACCCACTTAATCTGTGACGGAGGCCCTTTATGGAGAGGGTCCTTGAGACAACCACCCACCACACTCCTGTGACATGTTGTCTCTTGCCTGCTTCTCATCTCAAACATGTAGTTCAACTAGTGTTGGCAAAGTGTCAACCATGATAATACTGACATTCAAAGAGGGTTGGCCTTTTCCCAGTGGATTCATTCCATGGGAGCCATCCAAGTCTCATAGACAGCATAAGAAGTATGTAAGGCAGAATGACTTTACTTACAACTTTTTACTTTTTGCTAATTATAAATACAATGTGTAAATGGTCATTTAAGACCACTGTTTCAGATAAGAATATGGAAACCACCAAGAAAAATATTACCTGAAATGTAGCCTCCCCCTGTGGTCAATATTTGGTTCTTCTTATGCAGACAAAGTATATTAATTCATTTTATTTTTAAGCAACACTGAGCACAAACTGTACCACTATTTTGCAACTTGTTTTGTTTCTCAGTTAATACAGAGTAGTCATTTCTTCATATCTTTAAATGTACTTTGAGAATAATACTTTAAATGGCTATTTCCTAGTCCACTGCGTGAGAATACATGATTTATTTAATTAATTTCCTATTGTTTGACATCTTGTTTCTAAGTTTTGGGTATGAAATATAAGTGTAGCCTTTCTGGGGTAGCTGGGACTCTTGTGCACTTTTGGAGGAGTATGCTATGCACTCAACAGCTACGCTGGACAGGAACTGCAACTTTGAGTATGTGCATCCCCTGTGACTCAGCAGCTTACCTCACAGGTGTTCAACAAAAGACACTTAAGATAATATTCAGAGTGGTAGTTAAGCCTCATCTAGGGCTAGTATAAACGTCAGTCAGCAATCAAATGCACAAATGAACTACAGCATATTACAAGCAGCATACCATGGATGAGAATTAACTACCCTCAATGATAAGCAGCTCCATGGATGATGACTCACAGAAACATAAAGCCAAATGAAGAAAGGCTGGTACAAAGAATCTAATATAAAACCAAGAACCATTGTTTTCGATGGCAGTGGTTCCTCCTGTAGCAGAGGGCAGAGGGGTGCTCTAGGGACTTATTTTTTATCTTTAACTGAAAAATTAGGAAAAATATGCTTTGATAATTTCATACATATGGACAATGTATCCTGGTCATATCCGCCTTCAGATCTATTCCCCCACTTCCCCACGCGTCCCTAATATGTGCCTCTGTGTCCTCTTCACTTGATTTTATAAACCATTAACTCATGGGCACCAGCAACCTGTCCACTCTCTCTCTCTTTCTCTCTCTCTCTCTCTCTCTCTCTCTCTCTCTCTCTCTCTCTTCTTCTTCTTCTTCTTCTTCTTCTTCTTCTTCTTCTTCTTCTTCTTCTCCTCCTCCTCCTCTTCCTCCTCCTCCTCCTCCTCCTCTTCTTCCTCCTCCTCCTCCTTCTTCTTCTTCCCTCCCCCCCTCCCTCTCTCTTACATGGACATCCATCAGTAGCTCCTCACTATGGGAGCCCCTCCTCAGTCCATGCTAGGATGCTCACTGGCTTGGTCTTGTGTGTGTCTCTTACAGGTAAACACAGCTACTCTGAGCTCACATGTACAATGGCTGTGTCATGTTGAGGTGACAGCATTTTGCGGCCCTCTTACTCATTCTCTGGCCTTTAAAGTCTTTGGTCTCCCTTTTTGTTATTTTCCCCGAACCGTGTAGTGGTTGATGTTGATTTCTAGAGTATAAAAAGACAAGGGAGAAGACTGCTGCATGGGAGAACCCCAGAGATCATCAGGATTGGATACTTGAGTGCTGACCAACAGGTGATGATGAGTTAACTCCCTGAGGCTGGGAAGAACCAAAGGATGGAAGAGGACAACAGCTGCTGTACACACAGTACCTGCTCCTACTTGCTGGACCCGAGAAACACAAGATACTCGGGGACACTGAGTCGGATACTCGAAAAAGCTATCATTGCTAATAGAATAATAATATTTAGAGTGAGCACTGCTTTGGCCCTAACAAATATTGAAAACAAGATCCTCAGAGATAAATATCTACTTTTGTAAGTTACACAGTTGTGCCAGAATAATATAAAAAAATGTTTACAAAATACAAAGAACAATGCTGAAATTCTCAATGTGTGGCACCATCATTATAGAGCAAAGCCAAACCAACCTGTCGGCCAGGTCACCTGGACAGTATTCCTGGGTATTGGTAGGTGACTTGTTTCTGCATCTCTCATAGACCAGAGGAGAGAGAGAGAGAGAGAGAGAGAGAGAGAGAGAGAGAGAGAGAGAGAGAGAGAGAGAGAGAGAGAGAGAAAGAGAGAGTCATAGGCAGGAGGATCTCTGTGAGTTTGAGTCAGCCTGGCCTACATACTGAGTTCCAGGACATTCAGGACTATACAGATAGACTATGTTTCAAAAAACAAAGGTGATGGGATGGGAGATAGCAGAGGGAATGCTTAAGTCTCTTGCATAAAACAGTATAGTATTTGTATATAACTTTTGGAGGCACGTCTATATAGAATAAAGTATCTGTGCAAATAGTTAATTTACTGTATTGTTCAGGGAGTAACTGCAAAAGAAGTTTTGCATATTCAGTCCAGACACAAATTTTCTATCTAAGTGTTTTAAATTTTCAGTTTGTTTAATCTATAGGAGTAAACACTTTCGGTATAGGAGTTGACTATATCTCAGGAAATGTCTCTTTTAAATGTTGGTAAATTAATGATCTTTTCAGAAGTGAAATTGAAGAGTTAAGACAACTTACTTTGCATATACTCAGAAGAAAATGTAAAAGGACTCCTTCATGCAGAGGAGAGTGATGATGGGAGTCTGTACAGAGGGGAATGATGAAAGTCTGTGCAGAGGGGAATGATGGGAGTCTGTGCAGAGGGGAATGATGGGAGTCTGTGAAGAGGGGAATGATGAGAGTCTGTGCAGAGGGGAATGATGAGAGTCTGTGCAGAGGGGAATGATGGGAGTCTGTGCAGAGGAGAATGATGGGAGTCTGTGCAGAGGAGAATGATGGGAGTCTGTGCAGAAGGGAATGATGTCAGATGGAAATCTAACTTAATCCGAAGGCGTAAAGAGCTCCAAATGTTTGTAAAGACAAATATATAAGATTTTTAGTCTTCATTAAAATCTCTATGAAAGATAATTTGTTGTTTAAACAATAAAATAATAAGAAAAAATGGAATTTATTGAGGATATAAGATTAAAACATGACAACAAATTGAAATAAAAGTGAGCAAAGAAAATAATAAATATAAGAATGAAAATCAAGAAAATAAAGGTAAAAACAATGAAACTAAAGGATCTCTTTGAAACAGTCAACTAAACTTAAGAACTTATAGTCAGACCTATCTAGAAAAAAAATATGAAAGGCACAAATTACCAGTCTCAATAATGGCAAAGTTTGTATCATTAGAGACAGTATAAGGACACTAATATTATGAACAACTTGATTGACAGCTTAATTAAAATAGAACCCAAAGAGGTAAATAACCTACGTAGTTACCTGCATATCTATTAAAATAATGAATTTGTAGCTTACAAGTCTTCCTGTGAGGTCAGTTATAGATTTAAATGGCTTCAATAGTTTTTTTTTTAATTAAAAAAATCCAAATACCAATATCATACAAATTCTTCTGGAATACTACAGTGACTATATAGAAACTCAGTTAACAAGACTAGCATTGTCTAGAGACTAAACAAGAGACAATATTCCAAGAAAATGAAGTACCACTCATGAATACAGGTGCAAAAATATTGGAATCGAATTTTAGAAATCTGGGGCTGGAGAGATGGCTCAGTGTTAGGAGCACTGACTGCTCTTCCAGAGGTCCTGAATTCAATTACCTGCAACTACATGGCGGCTCACGACCATCTGCAATGGGATCCAAGCCCTCTTCTGGTGTATGTGAAGACAGCAACAGTGTATTTATACACATTAAATAAGTAAAAAAATTAAAAAATATTTTTTAGAAATCTAACCCCAAAATGTCTAAAGTGAATTATTATCATAGCTATGCAGTCTTTATCCCAAGTATGCTAGTTTACGATCCAATAATCAATTGATATAATTAAGTATATTAATCAACCAGAAAGAAAAAAATCATATTCTCCCCTAAAACATAGAAAAAGCTTCATCTAATCCAGCATCCCATTTGGAAAAAAACCAGCTCTTCAATCAGTTAGTATCAGAATGAACCTATTGTTAACATATCAAGTTAATTTAAAATGGATTACAGATTGTGGTCATTTGAATAGGAATGGTTCCCATAGACTCAAGTGTCTGAATACTTGGCCATAGGAAGTAGCACTATTAGGATGTATGGCCTTGTAGGAGTAGGTGTGGCCTTTCTGGAGGAAGTATGTCACTGTGGAGGTAGGCTTTAAGGTCTCTTATGTTTAAGTTATACCAAGTGTGGTGCACAGTCTCGGCTCCTTCTCTAGCACTGTGTCTCCCTGGATGGACGCTGCCATGTTTCCCCTCATGATGATATTGGACTAAACCTATAAAACTGTAAGCTAGCCCCAATGAAATGTTTTGCTTTATAAGAATTGCTTTGATCATGGTGATGCCTCACAGCAATAAAACCCTAACTAAGATAGCAGGTATCTGTAAGCCTAGGACACATTGACTCTGCATACAGCTTGGTCTCCAGATTCCACAACTGTGAGATGAGATCCTTTAAGTCACTCTGTCCATGGCAAGTGAGGAGGATTAAGCTAGAAATGAACCTATGTGTATAGGATAAAAGATAGGGTAAATTTTCTGTGCTAAAGAACAGAAACTCCTGCAGTGGACAGAGATGACTGAGCTGAAAGCATGGCTTTGAGATGCATCCAATATTATCTTGATTCTGATTGCTGAGTTTCTGACTCTTTACATTCAAGAACATCCTGGGACTAGGTTAAATAAATAATGTTGCCATTCTCATCCCTCCC
>NW_022196898.1:3008231-3030488 GCF_008632895.1 Mastomys coucha
GCAGAGGCAGGCAGATTTCTGAGTTCAAGGCCAGCCTGGTTTACAAAGTGAGTTCCAGGACAGCCAGGACTAGACAGAGAAACCTTGTCTTGAAAAACCAAAAAAAATCAAAACAAAACAAAACAAGAAACAAATAAAAGGGAATTATACTAATTAGTGAGAGTTTAAGCTTCAAATCTCAAGGATACAGAGAAAAGAAACATTACTATAGAAGGAGAGGTGTGAAAATGCACCCAGATCTGACAGTAAGCAAACGGCTTACTTCCCAGAAGTGATGTCAACATGAAGATCTAAAGACGAGTAGAAGGAAAAGGAGAATGTTTCGGTTCACTAGAGAAGGGGATAATGGCGGTGCAGTTGCTTAGCATAAGAGTTAGTTCAGAAAGGCTGTGCTTCATGGAAACATGAAGCAGAAGGCAGTATGGCTGAGTCTGAGGGAGAATGTGTCCTGAATGTGAGAGTGGGCTAATCGTATATGTCGATCGTAGACAGTATTTGTTGGGCTGTCACTGTTTGGGAGGTGAAGGTTTGGCAATCATTGGCATAGCACATTTACTCAATGGGAAAATCTGCAGGGATCCTCAAAGCTGGTTAAGGAAAGCCGGCAGTGAGCCAGATGATCCAGCAATGAGGTTGCCAAAGGAATGTCAAGATCAATGAGCAAGGAAGGGCATCACTGCCAGTGGAAACGGGCCTGAAAAAAAAGAGCATAATGGAAAAACAGTGCCTACTCAGCAATTTTGGCAAGGTCATCGACCTCGGTGAAATCAGAGCCTTTCTGGTCATCCAAGTGTAGGAGAGGTGTGAAGGGGTGATGTTAACAACTTCCAGAAGTGCTTTGGCAGTGATAGCAAGATAGACATTGACCTGGAACTGAAGATGTTTTATATGGGAGCCCATTTTAAGATGGAAACAAAGATAGCCTATTTGAATATGACAAACTGGAGGGCCAAAGCATTCCTCTGTGGGTGGGTTGATTGGGGTTCTGAGGAGAGTGATGGAAAGTGTGGCCTACTCAGATGTGACATGGTGGCAGCGGTTGACCTCTAGGCTAGACCGAGAGTAGAATCCTGCTTCTTCTACTTTCTGGCTGTGACCTTCAGCAAGCACTGAATCTCTCTAAGCTTTGGTGTCTTCCTCTGCAGGACATTTTCCCCAAACGGCATAGCCCTGTTCCCTCTCTGTTTTCTAGACTGTATTCACCATGAGAACCTACAGCATAGACCAGCAGCAGGGCACATCTACAGGAAACCCAGCTCGTCTGGGGTGTGACTCAGGAAACCACAGCTATGTGTCTCCGGGAAAGCCCAGCCTCCCTTTCTCTGAAGACAGAGCTGTGGTTTGAGGACAGTCAGCTGAGCTGCTGGAGCATTGCACTCAACATCTGAGATTCTTCATTTGTGAGCATCACTACAGTATCTGTGATGTTCACAGTACAGTAGCTACAGTGCTGTGAAGAGTGTGGAGGGAGGAAAGGCAATTCCTCAATTTCCAAAGCAGATACAGTGTTCTTTCTTTTGCCACCTGGTTCCTCCCAGTGGGCGTGGCTGTCTTCCAGTGGGCATGACCGTCTTCCAGTGGGCGTGGTCATCTTCCAGTGGGCGTGGCCGTCTTCCAGTGGACTTTCTCCTCATGGAATTTGTTAAGCTAAATTTGGCCCCAGGTGAGCCTTAAAGCAGGGATCTGAGCTATAACTGAAAATAGGAAACTAGCAGAAAACTTCACTTAAAACTGATCACTAACTAGCTGAACCTCAACCACTTACAAAATGGGAATTCTGTCAATTGGAGATGGCTTACTCTTCAAACTTTGTTCCAATATGGCAAATGTCAGGCTGTAATTGGCCACAGCGAGGGCACACAGGTAATAACGTACTGAACAAATAAGAGAGTTAAACCTCTGTAGAAAACATTTTCTCAATAGATTTTTATAAAATTCAACTTCATAGACTAATGTATCTTTCAGTATACTTTTAAGCCAGTAGCTATACATGAGAAATGTATATTTTTGATTGAAAAGCTCCATACGATATTTAAACAAAAAGACTCAGAAATAATCTTGAATTACGTTTACATAGGATAATAGGATGTCTGAGTCAGGCAGGATTCTGAAAAGAAAGTTCTACTTGCACACGTTAGGCTAAGAGAAGAGCCACAGCACATTAGACTTGACTTTATGGGAGATTGGGAAGCCATTCTGGAGGCGTTTTACACTCTAACATCATGGATATTATTTATATACAGATATGCAGGTCACTCACTGTATTGTTCCTTTTTAGAAAGTTGATTAGAAGGCTCTGGTTGATGGGAATTGCATTTTAACTTTTCCCAAGACTCAAAGGAGTCAGGCTCTCATTTATGGAGATTTTTTTTTAAAACTTTTATTGCATTATGATGAGGAAAGCTACATGATTTCAATTTATCTGAATTTGTTAACATTTAAAAACATATTTTAAGTAAATAGAATTAAATCACATTCTTATTTCCCTTTTGTACCCCAACTCCTCCCAGAGACCCCCCTTCAATACCTACAATATCTTTTTTGTCATATTCCTTAAAATTTATAAAATATTATAACAATAAAAATAAGTATTATAAAAGTTGTTTGATAAAAAACAACAATCAATTTAACAGTCTTATGTAGATGCTCGTCTACAGCAATAGTGAAAATACATTTTTCTCAATAAAAATTTTAAATAGCTCCAAACATATTAACTGTATATTTCAAAATCATACATCATTACTAGTATTTTCTTAAATGAACATAAATATATAAAGTCTTTTTGTTTGTTTGTTTTTCATTTAGTAGAGTTTAAAATCTTGACTCTAACTGTGGTACAAGCCCAAAATAAGAACAATTTTTAGACATTGGAGTTCATTGTAATAAGACTGTACTTCAATGAACTTCACATCACCAAAGGATTTTACCTCCATTGTAGCTAAGCTGAGAGTTGACAGTTCTGCTGTGCCGAGGGATGAGTTGTAGGCATGATTTTTGGATACAGACTGTTTATGAAAATTTTTATGCAGATGGTAAGAGTGTCAGAAGGTGAGAAGAGCTATAGGACTCCAGCTGTCCTTGAGTGCCACGCCCACAGAGCCTGAAGAGACTCTGGTCTCAGTCTCTTCATCCCAAGGGTGACACATTCCTCTGTAGGGGCGATAGCATAGAAAATGCTGCTCCGGCCAAAGACATTCAGAAGGGTACATTCAGGAGCTCTGTCAAGATGATCACTGCTACTGGCAAAATAACTTGAAGAAGAAGTGGAAAAGGATCCCCCATTAAGATTAGGTTTAGTCAAGTTTTTTTTGACAGATAAGGTGGCCCAAGTCTATAAGTTTTTGTTTTTGTTTTTGTTTTCTTTCTTGAATGGTTAAATGGTAGTTATGGAATTGTAGGAAGTATCCCACAAAGGATTTCCTCTGGTCATTGTTGTTTTTCTCTCAGTTTTTTTTTTTTTTTTAAATGTGTTTGGTACTGAACAAGAATCCTTCTCTTTGAGTTCAGCAGTGAAGAGTTTAAAAGGCCAGGGCAGGATAAAGTCACAGCCTTGCTTTCTTCCGTGCACAGGGCCTCGTGCTCCATAGCCTGTCTCTTTAAATATTGGGAAGGAGCCAAGTTCTACTTTCTTTCCATCTTTTTCATTCTTGGACATCTGAGTGGACAGTGCTTTCCTCAGATCGACACGAAGGACATTTTATGGAGCAAGCACCACTTAAGCTTTAGATTTGCAGGGTGCTCATGTAGTCTCACCCTTTTTTCAAAGCTGTCTCACCCGCATCGACAGCTCACAAGACCTTGTGGGCCCAGGGTCTATCTGGCGGTAGGAGATGTTCTCAGCGGTCTCCAGGAGACAGAATCCACAGGAGGTGCCAATCTGTGAAAATCTTTGTTCTTTGAGGAGCTGATTCACAGGATTATGGAGGCCTACAAGTCCAAATCACACAAGCCAGGCTGGCAGGATGAATGCCCAGGCAGAGCAGACCTTGTAGGGCAGGGTGGAGGGCTCAGTGCTGGAGAATTCCCTCTATTCAATAATCTTTGCTCTCTTTAAGGTATCCAACTGCCTTATAAAGTCTGCCAGCATGAGGTGAACTATCTCTTCTACTCAGAGGAAACCAATTCCAATAGAAGTGTCATCCCAAATGTTGCAGAGTCTTGTTTGACAAGCTAACTAAGCAGCAATGGCTGAGGGAACTTGACATAAAATTAACCAGCACTGTGGGGTGCAAGATCCAGGTTGTCATATATACTTGTTAGTGTTCAGAGAGTAGTCACACAGACATACACACACACACATACACACACACTCACACAGACACAAATACATACATACTCATGTACAGACATGCACAGATATACATACAAAGACACACGCAAACATAGGCACACACACATGCACTGACACAGACACAAATACACACACACACACACACACACATACAGAGATACGAAGACACTCATAGACATAGGCACACACACAGACATAGGCACACACACACAGATGGGCTGACACAGACATACAGATATAGACACACAGACACAGAGACACACATGCACATAGACAGATACACAAACAGAAAAACAGACACATAAACAAGTACACACAGACATGCACACACAGATATTCACAGAAAGTCAGACAGATACAGAAAACCAGACAGACACACACACTTGAACACGCACGCACCCATGCACGCATGCACGCATGTAATCCTGTCCATGGAAGGTAAGGAAATGCAAGCTTTGGATGAAGACATTTTCTCTTTTCTCTCTGCCCTGGGAAATCCACAGGGGAAGGCCATGGCACCTGGACTTCAGTGACTCCTTTGGAGAAACCCTACTGCAAACCTTTTAAATGCTGATGTTAGCCAGCTCCTGACATCCTGCATTCCTGCATTGGTGTAGGGATGGGAAGGGGTAACTCAATAATGTATATAGATGAAGGCTACAAAATAACGTGTGTAGATGAAGTTGACACAGGGGAGGCAGCACAACAAGATGTCAAGTTTCCTGTGTTGTTACTTCATCTGGAAAACAAGAAATAAAGAAGGGGATCCATACTTAATAGGCTGTAAGCATTAAATGTGGTAGTATTTATTGCAACATTGCCTGCTGCCTAAGTCCTGCCAATGTGAACTATACAGTGATTATTAACATTGTCGTCAGTACAGTACATTTCAGCTGTGCATTTGCACACATCATGTATGTTTATTTATCTACAAAAGGCAACCTGTCCTTATGGCAAATAAATTAAAAGCAGGAATCCTATATCAAAACTCTATGAAGGTACCGTACACAGTCCATACCAGATACTGCCTTTAAGAACATTTATTTCCTATGCTACAATCATTACTGGAATGTCACCGGATAGAATCCAGGCTATGTATGTCTGGTTTATATTAAATTAAAGCATTCTAATGTGTTACAGGAGATGCTGGCCTGACAATGAAGTCGGTTCAGCATCATGGATTTCTGAAGATCAGCTACAGCAGAATGCCTTCCGCTGGGGGAGGGGAGCGGCGCAGGAGGCACAGGCGAGGCGGCACAGGCGGTCTCTACTTTCCAGTGTTCCTCACAGGCTTCGGGGCTTGCCTGCTGGCCACTTGAGGCTCAGGTGCATGTCAACCTGCTGGAATGAGAGCCTGTGGGTTCGTGCATGATGAGCTGCCTCCTCTTGATAAATGCCTGCACAGATGCTGCAGCTTCATGCTCAATTAATCTCCGCTGAATTGATCAACCAGTTATAAAGAAAGCCATTAGCAATAAAGCAAGACTTCCCCAAGAGCTTTCATGGAAGGAGGAGAGGAAGAGAATTGTTTTTTTTTGTTTTTGTTTTTGTTTTTGTTTTTTAGAGAAAGTAAGATGATGAACTGTGTTTGAAAAGAACGAAGTGTTAGGCATCTATCAGTTGGACTGACTCAATGCTAAGAGGGAGATTAACAAAGCCATTTCTCCCCTCACCCCAACCCCTATTTATCTCAGGAATCATTAAAAGAAAAGTTTTTGTTTTTGTTTTAAAGAAGCAAGTTCTTACACAGCTTAGCCTATTCTTGAGTTGATATTAAGAAACTTCTTGTTCTTGTATCTATCTGATGGCACAGTAGGATGGTAAGATCAATTTTCTGTGATTTTAGCATTTATTTATTTATTATCATTGGCGTGTGAGAGTGCATGGCGTGTGTTTGGTCACACTTGGTATGGCACATATATGGAAATCAGAGAACGACTTTGTGGAGTTGGTTTCTTTCCAACGGTACATGGGTTTGGGGATCAAATTCATTATCAAACTCAGGCTATTAGCCAGTGAGCCATTTCACTGGCTCACTGCTATTTTATGGGTAAAGAAATGGAAAAGAAATGAAGTAGTTGGGCCAGGATTCCTATGGCAGAGCAGAGCCCTGAGCTGTGCTCCTGGCCTTTGCCCTCTGTGCTCTGCCCTGCTTGGATCTCAGTCCTGACCTTCCTCTCAGGATCAGGCGCTGTTTGCTTAACTTCCAAAATCTTACTGCATATTGAAAATACCATGTTATAGTTATATTCTTTTAAAAGATAACTTTGGTGGAGTCCATTCATTTTAGAATACAAAAAGCATTGGTAGGCAATACTGAGAGGCAAGCAGAAGAAATGCTAATTATCTTTACTTCTCCGCTTGCAGTAATGCTTGCTAACACTGTGTGTCCTTTTTAGCTTTAGTTTTCCACGATACCTTTCCCTTTGAGCAATAATAAACCCATATGATCCATGATACCTTTCCCTTTGAGCAATAATAAACCCATATGAGACAGACTGTTTTATAATAAACTCATGTGAGACATACTGTCTTATAATTTTTAACCCAACAGTGAAGTGTACATGTCTCTCCATTTGCATAATTTATTTCTATCACATTACTTTTTAGAATACTTAAAAAGTATTCTGCCGGGCATTGGTGGTGCACGCCTTTAATCCCAGCACTTGGGAGGCAGAGACAGGCAGATTTCTGAGTTTGAGGCCAGCCTGGTCTACAGAGTGAGTTCCAGGACAGCCAGGGCTATACAGAGAAACCCTGTCTCAAAAAACCCAAAAAAAAAAAAACCAAAAAAAAAAAAAACCAACAAAACCAACAAAAAAGTATTCTACCATATCTGTATGCTATGATTTACTCAACAAATCCTTTGCTGTGGACAGTTGTTTCCAAATTTAAAAATGAGCAAGAAGACTACCATACAAATAGCTGATAAAAGTATGGCATAATGTAAATCTTCCCAGTGTATATTTGTTTTAAAACAGCATGTTGTACGTGAAAAATGCATTTAATTTTTATTTGACTGAAATAAAAATGAAGAGAACCAGGGGTACAACAAATACCTTGTAGCTTAACATATTCATACTAAATAATTTTAATAAATTATTGTTAGTATTAGTTCTCACTAATTCCTATTGATTCAAAGTATTTATTTGAAAAAACAAAACAAAACAAAACAAAAAAACACTACCAACTGGCCAGTGGTGGAATACGCCTTTAATCCCAGCACCTGAAAGGCAGAGGCAGGCAGATTTCTGAATTCGAGGCCAGCCTAGTCTACAAAGTGAGTTCCAGGACAGCCAGGACTACACAGAGAAACCCTGTATTGAAAAAGAAAAAGAAAAAAAACACTACCATTTATCCTTTCCTGATAGATAACCTATTAAGGAAGTGATCAAATCTCTGGGCTAAAATAATTCTGTAGTTTGTTCTAAATTTTTCATTAACGTGAATCTATGAATTAAAATTCTATGAATTCAATATTGAAACTTTTTTGAGTAGCTTCCTAATTTTCCAGAAGATAATGGTAATGTACCGATGAAGATAAAGGAGATGATGAGCTCCTGTACATTCTCATCAGGCTTCTCTGTAACGTCTCTTCAAGATGCCAGGGGTCAGTGGCTCCAGTTCTTATGGGCATCAGTGTCTGTGTGCATGTTACTTCATGCTTAGGATGACACTGCACTTCCATCCTTCTTGGGGCATAAGAGTTCATTGACCGTCCTATGCAGTCTTTCCTTAGTATCCTATATGGCTTTTTCCCCCTGTCTGGAATTTCCTCTCTAAATCTGTTTGCAGGTGTTGAGATTTAGCTACCTATCAGAGATTGCTTGGACACTTGAAAACCTTTTGCCCTTAAGGATTAGGAGTAAGAAATTAAACCACAATCAAAGACTACTGAGCTTCAAGTATAAACTTTCCCAGCCTCTTTGCCTTCTTTTGTGGTGCAGTATGGATCCTTGTCCTCTGTTTTGGTTGTCAGTGGATAGGAAAATCCCCCATCTAGAACAAAGGGTGTTTCTTTCTGAAGCAAGTCCCCTGTGGGTGGCAGGTAATCCCCTCTCTAGGAGCACTTGGGGAAGGCTGAGGCAGGAGAATGTCTGCTTTAAAGTGAGCTAGGACTGAATAGTGGGTTTGAAGCTCTCCTGAACCACATGATGAGACCCTATTTCACAAATAAAGATGTAGGGGGTTGGTCTGGTGGTGCTATGCATTCAAATGCTAAATACAGGCCCCCAAGATCTGGTCTCCCTCTGTGAAGTGAGAAGAGATCCTCAAGTACACCAAATGATAGTATGTAAACCTTGCCCTACAAGTTATCTCTGCTTGGCTAATAAAGATGCCTACAGCCTGTGCAGGTTGGAAGAGAGAGGGTGGAGCAGAAGTTCCTAGGCTTGGGTTCTGAGGAGCCAGAAGAGAAAGAAAGAAGTCGCCATTGTGAGTGGGTGGCTGGGCATGGGGGCTAGCCTGATCGAGTAGGAGTGGCCCAGGCAGAACATGGCAAGTGATCTCTGGGACCACCACAGAGAAGCAGACAAATAGCATAGAGGGTTGATATTTGCCCAGCTCTTGTGCTTTTAAGCTCATTATAAATCTAAAGTTTTTGTGTCACTCTTGTGAGACTGACAACTGTCCATTCAATAGTTTTCCACTCCTCCAAATTTGTGTTTTCCTGTGTGTCATTCAATTTCCACTTTTGTCCAGTGCAAGTGACTCTGCCCAGTAATTACAATCCTGGATTCACAATGTCCTTTAATAGGCTATGAGGCAGATAGAGCCCAGGACACTAACCACAGTTAAAACCCAAGACTATTCAGTGCCATGAACATTGAATAGATTCTGATACTTCTAAAATTTGTGCTAATTATATTTTGATTCTTTATTTTAAACATTAAAGAAGCTTGTTTTTTTTTTTTTTTTAAAGATATTCCATGGAGTTCTAGTGAAATAAAAGTGAAAATATTCTGAATCTAAGAAAACGAGTCTATACTCACGGGAACTATAAGCAATTTGCTTTGACTTAGACTTAATCTGGCTGTAGGCTTCATGGAAGATCAGACAAAAGGTAAGTAAGACATCACACCATGCTTCACATTGAAGGAGGTGGATCTGCCTGGAGCAGAGAGGAGTTCCACAGGCCTGCACTAAGCTCTGAGTCTGAAGTCCACTTGTATCCCCTATGGAAGAATGATCCAAGCCAAATTACCAGGCCTTTGCAGCATGGCCCAGAAACCTCCTTATCGTTGGACAGAGGCCATAGGAACCCTTCTTCAAGGCTGCTATGAGGATTAAATGGGAAGCTTGTCAGAGTGTGTATTGTATGAGTAGTGTATTATATGAGATCAACTTAGTTCTTTGGTCAGGGACATGGCTAAGGAAGGCATGAGGCATTTGCATTAGGCCCTACTATATAGTCTTCATTGGGTCTTACCCTAGCACACCTTGTCAATGACCCTGCAGCTCTCAGTGTGACCGTGTCCTTTCCCATACTACCCATAGGGTAATGGTCACATGATTTGCTTTGCTTGTGACAGACATGTAGACTGGAGTGACAGTGTGGCTTACACGTCCTTTGCAAAGCTATCATTATAAGAATGCACACCCTTGCCTTCTGGCCTGAGGAAAATACTAGATTGAGAAAAATAAATCATTTTCACTCTGGAGCTCAGAGTCTAGATAAGCTTTATCAGCTGAGACTTCAGTGTAGGAGATATATCCTACATCCTACAGAGTCATCCCACTTTGAAAATAATTTGTTTTATACCATGGCTATGACAATAACCTACTGGTCTAGTGGGCTCCTATGAGCAAACACGGGAAGATATTCATGTTACTAGTGAGAATTAAAATTTAATTTAATTTAAAAGGAGCAATAAAGCTGACAGTGTACGTGCTCATGTGTAATCTTAGCACTCAGACGCTAAAGCAGAAAGATTTATGAGGCCAGCCTAGGCTATTACACAATACCAGGTTAGCCTGGATACAAAGCAAGATCCTGTCTCAAAGAGAAAAAAAAGGTATAGTAAGAATAATATAAATTCCAGTTTTGTTGAATAATACAAATCTTTAATTTGATTTTGTTGAGATAAAGAATATGCTTGTACATCTGAATACTGAAAGGATAGTATTCACATCTTTCAAAGTATGAATTTAAAAGTATACACATCAATCAAGGTGGCCTTTGCTGTGTCATGTACACACCAAAGTCTGGGTTGATCATTTTATAACTGTTGGTCCTCTGTTAGAAGAATACGGTGTCTCACTTGGTACAAATTCAAACATGTCCCAAGCCACAGAATTATATCTACACTGGATTGTAGGTTGGGCTGAGACAGGCAGTTCACAGGAAGAATGCTGGCCTGGAAGGTGGCATTCGTAGGTTGAAAGACAGTTAACACATTGTTCACACTGAAGATGTAAGTTAAAGGAAGCTGGGACTCCTTCTGTCTGGAAGTCAGGCCCAAATCAACTATTCTAGGCAAAGCAAGCACAGGGTCACAGTCCTTGAGGGGCTGGACAGAGGTGGATTGTCCTTGTTTATGGATTTGCACAACTTGTCTTCACAGACAGCCTTACTGGAGAGTGGTACTGTCTCAGCTACAGAAATGCAAATCGCCCGGTCATTAGACCTCTAGCCATCTCTGCTGTGTTTGTTTCCCCTGCAAGAGTTTTATAATGGGAAAATTTTGGGAAAGTTGTACTGCAAAGCTATAGAATATAAGTCTTTCAAACCCTGTTAGATGCTCAGCACGTGTCCAGTCACCTATTCATCATCGGTCAGAAAGTTAATTTTGGCTCCTATCTCAGACAGTTGCTGGGAGCCTTAACTGAGCTTAAGCATGCAGAATGCTGTGGTAGTCTGGGGCCAGAGCAAGCACCTGATAAATTTTTTTGTTATCACTTAATGCATTGTAATTATTACCCAACAGTAAATATTGATAAGGTAGGGTTCTTGTTCACATCTTGTTTACATGCCCCATTGGAGTGGGGCATGCAGAAATGAGTAAGGTAGAATGGGAAAGGTGGTGATAAATGAATGCGAAAGAAGAAGGTATCTACAACAGAATTTACAATCAAATACACAGTATGTGCTTGAGCACACCCAGGCTCCACTTGGACTAGTTATGCCTGAAGGTGGAAGGGACTGCGGCGCACAGCAATACAGTGCAGGATCTTCGACTACTTTAGCAATGGCAAGAAGTATGATTCTTGTCTCCAAGGAAGAACTCCTTCCGGTTTGACTTCTGGTCTCATGTTATAAGAGAGATGTTTTGTGCCTTGAAAGAAATCTGGTACATGGATAATTGCATTTTATGATAGTTAAAAATGATAGTTGCTACTATTATTTGTAAAATAGTATATCATAGTAGCTAAGGGCCTGACTTTTAGAGGTCAGAGTCCGAGGTACAATTCTCACTAGAAATGCCACTTGAGGGAGTTTTCTTGGCCTCTTTATGCCTCAGTTTCCGCATCTGTTAGGAAGCCTTTCGTTAGATTTGCCTCAGAGTGTCACGTGAGCGGAAAGTAATGGACGCAGTGTAAATTGTCCTCAGGAGAGCTCAGCATCGTGAGCACCTCATAAATACCACAGCTGGGTAACTGGGCAGTGTGTGAGCAAAGATGACCACCCCATTATCCACTAGACCAAGACATTTGAGCACAAGAGGGAAAGTGCCTTATGTAATGTGCCCTTGACCAGTAGATCACCATCAAATCTTAACTCATTCCAGAAAAGCCAATAAAAACTCTTTAAAATATATTGTTTGTTTTTTATTTTGTATGTATTTACATATGCATGCATGCATGTATTTCCGCTAAGCATCATCCTGATTCTGTCTTCATCAGAATCCCTTTGGCTCCTGTTGGTATCTGGCAGCTGATGTTAAATTCTCAGTGGAGGAGTCTAGCCTGTCTGTCTTGTGATGATGTATGGCTTGGTCTCATTTCTACACCAAGCTTTCTTTCTCATTGTAGTCGCTTGTAGGAATGATCTGTAGGCTCCAGGGAAGAGTCGGTGTTTTTAGCAAAGGCAGGGTTTAGGATTTCTGAAAAGTAGTGACCGAAGCTGGGATTGTCACACCGGACAATCTCCAGCAAGCCACCGGGAAAATGATGTATCAGTCTACTAGCTGTCTGGCTTCCAAATCACTGATTTTAAAGTCAACTGAAAAAGCAAATGCTGTGATTTTGCCTTGCCACATTGACATCTGAGTTGATTTTGGGACTTACTGAGAGCATTTTATGAGGCCAGATTTTTTTCCCTCTTGGTAACAATCTCCTCATGTCCTTGTTTACCACTGGGTAGCTGTCTTGGCCCCTGCTAAATTTAGCTTATTGAGTCTGGTTATTGAGACTTCTTGGTGGAAGCATTCTAGCCTTGAGGTCGGCTTGGAGCTTAGGGGCAAAGCTGGGGAAAGTACGTTTTTCATGAGTGATTAATTAAGGGCCCAGCATTGACTTGTCTTATGACTCCTTGAAATGCATCCTGTCTCAGTTGTCTTTGTCTAATGATCTTTGACTGTAGCTCCTTCCCTTCAAGCACCCACAGACACTCTTAGGTTGGGTTTTCCTCTGATAGCTCTAGAGCATTTCATGATGGGTGTGTGATGAACACAGTGACTTTACTCCCAGGTTTCTTCCTTACAAGATACGACTCATGGGCTTTCCTAGATTGCCACCCCCACTCTCACAAGCCATTTCATTTTCTTAGGATAAAATGCCTTTTATTTTATTTTGGTTTGGTTTTTGAAGACACGGTTTCTCTGTATACTCCTGGCTGTCCTGGAAGTCCCTCTGTAGACCAGGCTGGCCTCAAACACATAGAGATCTGCCTGCTTCTGCCTCTTCCTCCTAAGTGCTGGGGTTAAAAGCGTGAGCTGTCTTTTAAATGAATTTGTGTGTGTGTGTGTGTATGGGTGGGTGGGTGTGAGTGTGTGGGTGGGTGTTGTATCTAATTGGATCTTTTCAATTAACTGAGCTTGAAATGGTTTTGGCTTTGCCTTTCAAACAAGTTTTTTAGGTGACTGAGTTAAAATGCTGGGGTATACAGTGTAAGGAGAACATTTGGCAGTGTTTAGACTCGTAGGATACTTAATCACTGTCAGCTTTTCTGAGACTCCAGTGTTCTCATCTGCTGAAAGGCAGGCAGGATGGATACAGGCAAGCTGACAGGGCATTCATTCTTGCCCCGTGAGCCTGCTGTTGTGAGGCCCTCAGGCAAGGTACAACATGACTCTGCAAATGTAAACTAGGCACAGTAACAACGTGTATTACATAAAACTGTCACAGAGATTAAACGTTAGAATAGATAAAAGCACTTACAGCCGTGTGCGATGTGTCAAACAACTCAATACATACATCATTGTCAACATTACTTGTGTGACAGGTCCTATGCCAAGTGAGTTCTATGCAGCTAACTCAGCTCACTAGCTGGGGTAAGAAAGGGATCTGCTTACTTTTGTGTATGGAAATTATAATTTGGGGGAAATTACTATTTTTACTACTGAAACGCATTTTAAAGAATATTCTTTGAAACTAACTTTGCACCCACCACATGGGTTAAAATCCTTTTTTTTGTTTTGTTTTGTTTTTTTCGAGACAGGGTTTCTCTGAGTAGCCGGGGCTGTCCTGTACTCACTCTGTAGACCAGGCTGGCCTTGAACTCAGAAATCTGCCTACCTCTGCCTCCCAAGTGCTGAGATTAAAGGCATGTGCCACCACCGCCCGGCTGGATTAAAATCTTTAATCACCCCTGTCTCAAGTATTGCTTTCTTCAATTCACCTTCCCCGTCAGGTCAAGCCTACTTAGAAGATTCCAACTCTCTGGCGTCTTTCTCATCCTTCCTGCTTTTTGCTCATGTGGCTTTTGATACCATTTCTCTTTCTTCATCCAATCCACTCTAACCAACAACTCCCCGAAGTGGTGTCCAGCACAGAGTTCATAATAAAGTGCTCGCCCTCTGGCTTGGAACTTAGGATCTTTTCTTTCTGGTCTCAACCACTTGGATCATCCTCTTTCCTGATCGTTCTTCCATGTTATTTCTTCTCCCTTGCTCCAGCTCTTTGTTGTCGCACTAATATTTTTCCTTCCCCATCTCTGCAACACTGTTTTACTAATTCACATGACAATTTCTCAGAAAACATCGAAACATTCTGTCAAAAGGGATGCTTAGACAAGTCCTATACCCAGTCTGATGCCCTTGTACTCCTCCTCAGAGATCACTGCCATGGTTAGCACATGGTAACCATTTATAACCCAGGTATGCTTTTCCACACCCCAACCCCAGCCCTGCATTTACATATCTACATGAACCTATAATGTGTGTGTGGTGTGCTCTGTTATTTTGGGTGGGTGTCTATAACATAAATAGCAATGACTGTACTTATCTTACTGTAACTTTCTTCTCCCCCAAAGAATCTGTGTCAGCCCATCAACAGAAGAATCTGCCCATCAAAACACACTCCAAATACCACCACTAATTCTCCAAACTGTACAAGATCTTATTTATGGGATTGGGCTTCTTCCTCCTGTCATTGGCACCCAACAGGAAGCCATGGCTTGTTTCCAGATATAAGTGTGCAGCCATAGACAGCCCTATAAAGTTGAGGCTTCAGTTTCATTGTCTTTAAAATGGAAGCCACTTTTCCACCCTTCTTATAGAACTGCTTAGCTCAAATAATGCAACATGTGTGAGAAAACTTACCTATTTACTTATACAAGAGGTTGTTGTACTGTATGAATGAAAGACGTTGCAATTCAATTGTGTAGCTTCTTAGGAGTTTAAATGGTGTGGAATTTAAAGTTAATAAAGGAATGATTAATTAGACAGAACACTTGAGGGGTGGCTTTACTTTGCCAAAACTATTACATCAATTACTTGTGCTTTCTTCTCATAATAACAAAATTGGCCTTTTAATGAGGTGGTATATATGTAACTTACACTTCCCTTTTATAAAGGGGGAAGTGAAAGGGGCACCAATGTTTATTAGACCATGCATGTATGGTGTGCTGCTCCTCCGTTTTTTGAAAACTTTTAGACACCCTCAAAGTTGGAAGACTCTACTGAGATACTGGTAAACAGCCATGCAGAGCTTCTAGTGATGCTTTGTTGCCTTGTTTTTAATCACAGACCTGTCTATTGATCTATCTTCTTTTTTAAAAAAAGATTTATTTATTTAATATATGTAAGCACACTGTAGCTGTCTTCAGACACACCAGAAGAGGGTGTCAGATCTCATTACAGATGGTTGTGAGCCACCATGTGGTTGCTGGGATTTGAACTGAGGCCCTTTGGAAGAGCAGTAGGTGCTCTTAACCGCTGAGCCATCTCTCTAACCCGATCTATCTTCTTGTGCATCCATTCATATATCTAATTCTGGGGGATATATTTCCATGTAACCTGAAAATATTAGCAAAATTTCTGGGCTGGAGTGATTGCTCAGCTGTTAAAGACGAGACTCAAAACCAAAAAAATCAAGTCAAATTTCCCCTAACTGGCCCCAAATTATACATATGAACTAACCAGTCTTTAGCATTTGCCTATAGTATTTTTTCTTTGATGCAAATTAAGGTTCAGTTTAATGTCACCAAAAATATGTTGGCATAGTATGGTTTTGTTGCATGCTTTTCTGTTACTGAAACAGTGAAGTCCCCCCTTTTTAAAGATTTATTTATTATTATAAATAAGTACACTGTAGCTGTCTTCAGACACACCAGAAGAGGGGGTCAGATATCATTACAGGTGGTTGTAAGCCACCATGTGGTTACTGGGATTTGAACTCAGGACCTTCAGAAGAGCAGTCAGTGCTCTTACCCACTGAGCCATCTCGCCAACCAGAAGCCCCCCTTTCAAACCAACTCTCAGGTTAAAAAGCTGGTATGTAAAATAGATCACAACAGAGCTTCCTTGGATGAAAGAGACATGGGGGGCCTGCAGCTTTTGCTTCCTATGGCGGTCTATAGGGCCCTCCCTAGACGGTTACAGTGCCATGAACTATGCAATTCAGGTCAATTTTTTAAAAAGATTTATTTATTATTATATGTAAGTACACTATAGCTGTCTTCAGACACACCAGAAGAGGGAGTCAGATCTCATTATGGATAGTTGTGAGCCACCATGTGGTTGCTGGGATTGGAACTCAAGACCTTTGGAAGAGCAGTCAGTGCTCTTACCCGCTGAGCCATCTTCCCATGTCCCTCAGGTCATAAGCCTTGGTGTGATCTTTAGGAAACAGGGCTTTATAAGTAGCTCTTTCCAAGCTATTCGCTTCTCATTTCCCATGGTGCCAAAGCACTGAGTCTTTTGCAGATTTTATTTTTCCATCTCAGCCTTGCAACAGAAAACTTTCTTTTGTTTTAATGAATTCAGTACAAAAAGCCACATTTGAGACTGTGACATGAATGCCTGAAGTAAAAACCACAATCGGAGGGGCTGTCTGTGAAATGGAAGTGAAAAAACAAGACTCTGATCTCAATAGAGAGCCAAGTACAGAAGCCTGGGTTAGCATAGCAGCATGCATGTGGAGCTGCCCTGTCCATCTTCCAGGCCCTTTGCCAAGGAAAGCCTAAAAGTAAAGAATTTATATGTCATGTCATAAGTAAATTCTGCTTGGTGCCTTGCAGAGAGGTAATGCTTTTGTGTGTGGAAGAGAACAGAGCCCTCGCTCTCTCTCGGGCGAGAGGGCTCCGTCCACATCAAGCAGCAGTCTGAGCAGATGGGGGACTGTTGGGTGGGAGCTAAGTCTGGGACCAGGTTCGGCCACAATCACATGAGCCAAGTGAATGTGTTAGAGGATAGCTGTTGTAGCTACAGAGAGACCATATTAGTCATCCACGTCTCAGAAGAAGAGGAGGAGGAGGAAGAATGGAAGGGGAGGGGAAGGGAGAAGGAGAAGAAGAAGAAAGAGGAGGAGGAAGAGGAGTTGGAGGAGGATGAGGAGGAGGATGGGTTTGAAAAAGGAGGGAGAAAGCAGGGTTAGGTTGGCATTAGGTTGTGAAGCACAAAAGAGTAGAATGGACCCAAGCTTGTGCTATGAGAGGTCTCAGGTGCTCAGAGGTAATCCTATTAAGAAACACTACACTGTGCCTAGCTAGCTAATCCAAGGACATAAATGGCAGGTTACAGATAGCTACTTAGTAAATGCTTATTAAAGGAAGGGGAATATGGACAGAAATAAGGAGATAGATAGATAGACAGAGAGACAGACAGAGAGACAGACAGACAGACAGACAAACACACGGAATGTATGAGTTTAACCTGAACTGCAGAAGCTCTGGGCAGAAGCCTAGGTTCATTGCTGTGTGGTTGTCATAGAGAACTTGAATGTAACTTCTTTATCAACAGCTATTATTTTAAGCCTATTTATACTACAACTCAGTTTCAAAAAGAAGAGGAAGGTATTGCATGAGGACTCAAACAAACCCATACCCACCCACACTCACATACCAAGAGTCTTTCAAAATGCATTGTGTTCTAACAATTTCCACTCTACTCTTTGTCCCCCTTCCTAAAATACTGGTTTGTAACTCTCAAGCCTAAAAATTCTAGGTTCAACCTTTTTGATCTTTTCTAGAACACTTTTTTTTTTAATTTAACTTTAATTTTTTGAAGATCTCTTTCCTTTCCAGACTTCTCAACCTAGTGTGTCCCTCCCACCTCCTGTCTCCTAAATGGGAGTTAAGAGTGTTTTAGGAGCATCAGACTCATCCTATGTCACAGGAAACAAACACAATTTCTGCTTTTACACTCAGCACTACACAGGGCCCCTGTTCACAGCAGTGGCCTGGAGAGCATCGCTGGTCCTCAGCTGTCCTTCTTTCCTCCCAGCTGTAGCCTTCCACACCTTCCATACCTCCCTTTACCTTTGTCCTTCAGCAGATCCCATGGTCACGTGACTACACAAATCCTCCACCAGTTTATTCCTCTTTCTCTCCTTGTTTATCTTTATCCCTTCTGCTTTTGACTGAGTATTTTTGATCTGTACTTCCTTAGTAAGGATTTTTTCTTCATTTGTGTTATGCATGAATACATTCATTTATTTCATCAGCCTTTCAAATTTACTTTAAGGAATGTTTTAATGAGTAAAATATAAACCCAGATACTAAGTGGAAAGAAAGGCATCTAATTCCTGTTCTCAAATACCTTGAGGAAGAGCAAAGGGTTTGGATTTGTACAGTGAGTTGCCTTGAGGTAAGGTCATTGAAATGTGCCAGGAGGGCAAAAGGTCAAGGTTTTGGAGCTTTGTATACCTGAATTTCAATTTTGGCACTGCCAGTGTCTAGCCATCTGCTTTGGCATGAATGACTCTAAATGCCAGTCTCTCCATAGTTGAATGGTAGTTTGGGTAGTTGTGGTATGTGGTAGTTTATCTTGACCATAAACTTGATTGACTTGAGAAGTGCCTGAGAGGTGATAAAGCATACCTCTCTGCCCATCTCTGAGGTTTCATTAGGTGGGGGAGGACTGAGCCTGGGCATCAGCTACACCACCTATGGACTGGAGACTTGGATGGGATAAAATGGACAGAAGGAGGGAGCCTGGAACTACACACACTCTTTGTGCTTTCTTGGAGCTGTGCTATGGACGGCTCTGCTTAGCTATCTTCTCCGAGCTACCCATGAAGGACTAAAGCACCTGGGACACTCAGTCAAAAGTTCTTCCTTTTCTCCAAGATGTTTCTCTCAGGTGTGTGTCGCATCTGAGTGATGAAAAGTCTGAAACAGTGTCATAAAGGTAATATTATCTTATTTAATCTCACAAGTTTCTGTGTGCTGTGTTCTGTCATTAGCCCTACAGATAAGGAAACACAGGCCCTGAGATAAGAACTCAAATGTTCTTATCAAGAACATTTCGAGAATCTGTGATTCCAAGCATGAAGCTACCTTAATGTCTCTGAGAATATAGAAGTCGGGTTCCTTACTATCACAGACTGGAACCTAGTTTTATAAATTATTTGCAGGGGTTGTCACATACTCAACAGATTTATTGCTCAGCTAGAAAGGCACCCTGTCAATTTCCTGCTCAAAAGATGAGACTGTGTATCTGCATGATACATTCTCCCATGTGGACAACGAGGGCATCAACAGATCATAATTACCATCAAGAGCGGGTACCTGCTCTGTGCTGTACAGTTTACATACATGAGCTCCTGGTATCTTACAACCCTGTGAAGTAAATGTTATCAATCAAACTACAGATGGGAAGACCATATAGGCAGATGGTAAGGCTTCCTTTAGCTGCTTCTGCGGTAGGTATTATCATTAATCATAGGAGTAGCTGCATAATGATGAAGTATATCAGAGACTAGACATGAGTCCAAATCTGTTTGATTCCAGGGAGTCTTTTTTTTTTTTTTTATCATGAACTGTGACAAAAAGTTTGGGCTCAGAGCAGCTTTAGAGAAAGAGAGACTAGTTTTTCTGTGGAGTATTTCATCTGATGAATTGCTTCCATTCCAACAAACTGCAGCTACAGTCCCCGATGCTACTCCAACTACACTAGGCTTGAGTAGACTGCATTTTCTGTACAGGGGTGAATCCAGATGTTTTCTTCAGTGATGATGCCTCCATAACCAGCCAGAGACCTTAGTACTTATTGACCACACTGAGGGTATCATTGTGACCTTAGAACCCAGCACATAGGCCCCAATACCTGACTAAATGGGAACAAAGGCCTACCTCATCAATTACCTAGTCCATAGTTCCAGGATCTGAAATAGCCCCTAAATGTACTAACCTTGGTTTTTTGGTTTTTTTTTTTTTTTTTTGATTTCTTCAGTTTTGCTTCTTGCTAACTGTTCTTGCTAACTGAAGTGTGTCATCCAGGATGTGGGTTTAGTGCATAAAAGGCAAAGCATGGTGAAGCTTGAGGCTACACCATTTGGGCAAGTTCCCCCGTGCATTGTCGGCTGGTAATAGTCTTTCAGTTCATCTTTAAGACTGTCTCTGTGTGTTCTTTGGTGGAATTACCTTTCACCACCCCAGTCCTCCTGCTGGGACACAGTTACTTTTACATGACATAAGCAATTTAAAGGAAGAAGAGTTTATTTTGGGCAAGGATGCCAGAAGATTCAGTCTACCATGGCAGGGACAGCTCACATTAGAGAAGAGAGGAAGTGGAGTGAGGTGTGAGGAAGATGTGAGGACAAGAAAAAGTCTTTCTACCTATTACCACCTCTCCAATGACTCCATTCATCATCCAGTTGGTCAGTGGAATAATCCATTCATTAGGCCAGAGCTCCCACGATTTAATTATATCTGGGAATCTCTCTCTCTGTGTCTGTCTCTGTCTCTCTGTGTCTGTCTCTCTGTCTCTGTCTCTGTCTCTGTCTCTGTCTCTGTCTCTCTCTCTCTCTATCATCTATCTATCTATCCATCTATCTATCTATCTATCTATCTATCTATCTATCTATCTATCTATCTCTCTCTCACACACACACACCCA
The DNA here is from genome assembly GCF_008632895.1 of Mastomys coucha. Classification (NCBI taxonomy): domain Eukaryota; kingdom Metazoa; phylum Chordata; class Mammalia; order Rodentia; family Muridae; genus Mastomys; species Mastomys coucha. The sequence goes on from NW_022196898.1 coordinate 3,028,962, forward strand.
TACACACACCTAGATATAAGCTTCAATAATTCTGTAGGTGAGTTGTAATCTAATCAAGTTGACAGTCAAAGTTAACTACCATATCTGGCTGTCTCCTGAGCCTTAGACAATGTTAGGCAAGCATAAAGAATAAAAGGCAGCAAGTCTCAAGGTGTGGTCTGCATAAATTCTTCTTCAGGACATTAGCAGATGCTGAGCAAACAGGGAACAGAGTGCCCACTCTCTTACATAATGAGGCTGGACCTCTCTGCTCCTCAGGAATGTCCAATGTCCACTTTCTGCCTTCTGAACAGTAGACTAGAGGTTCTGGGTCTCCAGCTCTGAATATTACTTTGTATTTCCACTCCATTTCTGGTTCACTATGGTTTTCTTAATCTGGACTGTGTCTTTTCATATTTATCCTTTCTTGTTTTGAGACAAGGTCTTGCTATGTAGCTTAGGTTGGCCCGAAACTCTGGATGTTCCTGCTTCAGCCTTCCTAGTGATGGGACTCTCAGTGTCTTCTACCACTGTACCTGGCTCTTTTAAAATTTTCTTGATATATGTTTTACGTCTTATTGCTGGGCTTGTGTTTGTGGTACAGAGAACCATGCCCAAGATGGTCTTCAGTGAGCTTTTTGGACCATGTGTCCTAGGTCAAGTTTTGTACTACAGAATGTTAGGGAGCTCTGTGTTCTGTGACTATCAAGAGTGGACTAGCCAATGTCCTGCTTCCCTAATTCCTGAGGCTGAGAGCTCAGCTTGTTGCTTCTTCTGCCTCTCAATCTGTGAGACACCCTTTGGAAAATGGGTGCCAGAGAGACTGGAAGCAATGGGGAGGCCCTTTAGAAGAACTAAAAGTTATTTGGGTTGAGTGGGAGGGGTGACAGCTGCTTCAGGAGCTCCTCACAGCTGAGCGTTCAAGGGACAGGAGATGTTTCTGGAGACAGGGAGCAGTTTCATTTCTACTACACTAGAACACTTTGAGAAGTTTGCCAAAAATCTCTTCTAGAAATGTGACTGTTAAGAACTTCATTTTCTTGGTTTGGAGAAATGGTGGAGTAGTTAAGAGAATTTGTTGTTCTTACAGAGGTCCTGAGCCCCTCAGGGAGATAGTCAAAACCTTGACAATAGGGACACTTACAGTAAGTAGATGATAAGGAGGAATCCAGACAGAGATAGCCTCTAGGCAAAGGATACAAGAGTTGGCCTTGTGTAAGGAGCCCTTTTTTTTTTTTTAACTAGACCTTGGATCATGGGTGTCCAGTATTAGAAATGTACAACTTTCCATGGATGTCAGAACATACCTGCCCTTAGGAACCTGGGATGCATCCAACCTCTGCTAGCCTAGGACAGCAAGAGAGTCTGGCCCAAGTCTCACCTGGACCTAGAGGTCAAAGGCCTCTCTGGGGAGAGAAAGAATAGCATTCAGATAAAGAGTAACTCTGTGCTTCCAGCTATGTACATATTGGACAGCCATCAACAGCCTTCATCTGCACTTTGAACTTGTCTGTCTAGCAAACTGTTCTTCTCTCTACTTGAGAGTCC
>NW_022196898.1:3030498-3039694 GCF_008632895.1 Mastomys coucha
AGTACCCCCTGGCTTTCTAGCCTGGGAGTATTCCTTCTTGCCTCTTGGTGCCAGCTGAAGAATAATGTGAAGAATGCCTTCCCGTCCTCTCCAGACAATGAGTTCAGTGGGGACAAGGCTGTTTCTTTCTGACCCTTCCCTTTCATCATGGAGTATCTCCCACTTTCACTAAGGAACAGCAGCTTCTGTTGGAAGGATGAATAAGTGAGCCTCAACAAAGACCTTCAGGACTTCAACTAGATGACTATAAACTGTGACTTCTACAAGTTCAAAAACCCCATGTGCAATTTTAAGCTCGTCCCTTGATCTCAATCAAAATAAAAGGATTGTAGAGATGAAAAAAATGATATGGGAATATTTAAAAAGCAGATCAGCACCCCCATGCCATTTGGGACCAGCTGTACTGCAAACATGAAATGCACTTTGAATGTGGTCATCTGATGAAGCTGACAGAAGGGAACCATCAAGCTATGCTCCCTACAAAACCCCCCCTTGGGCATATCCACGCTTGCCTGCTGTCTAGGATCCCACCAGTCGCGCCATGCTCAGGTGGAGGTGATGGTAATGATGCAGGCGACGGCGCTGTTACATCTTCGAGGAACAATCTCCGTGATAAGGCAGCAGAGCATGTCGAAGTGAATGCAGAATTCAGGTTGGCTAGGAGCAGTCGCTATGCTGTGAGAGTTCTTTGTTTCTCTCTGGCATGTGGGTGCACAGCCTTTGATGTTAGAATTTTGGCTCATTAATAACTAATTTACATTTCCCAGACAGCAAATTGTGATCTGACACAAATTTATAAAAGAACTCCAAATGGTGAAACTCTTTCATACAATGAGTCCTTTGTGGGCTTTTCCCCCTCCCTCCCTCTCTCTCTTTCTTTCTAACTTAAGGAGTTTGTGATTAAAATTTTAATGCAATCATTGAAGTCTCCCAGGCTACTTGAAAATAAAGTACCATCTTATTTCCTCCTTGGAGATCATGACAACTGGCTGTTCCCCAGTAGATGCTGTAAATGTTACAACTGCTTTTTCTTCTGCTCTGAGCCTCAGATAAAATAGGATGTCCTCAGAGAGCCAGAGGGATGGCCCAGTAGAGAAGCTGGAGGCAGGCAGTGACGAACAGTGATGGGGCTTCGTTCTTTGACTTTGGTAATCTACAGGTTACCAGATCAGCAGATTTCATTTCGTATAAGATTTTTCCTTGGCTCTTGGGACTCCCAGGGGTAATACTATTCTAGGTGCCTAAAACCAAACCTTGAATTATTCTAAAAAAGCACAGATGGGCAGGCCAGAGTTACCAATCCTATTGGTGACCTTCTGGAAGGCCAGTTGCTTCATGAAAAGCGTGATGGGTTTTTGATGGCTACCTTTCAAAAAGAGATATAACCTAGGATCACCTGGGAAGAGGGTATTAATGAGGAAGTGTGTAGATTTGGTTGGCTGTGGGTATGGAGGGATTGACTTAACTGCAGGGATTAATGTAAGAAGATCCATCCTACTGTTGGCGGTACCAATTCCCTAGGCAGGGGATCCTGAATAGTATAAGAGAGAGGAAAGTTAGCTAAGAGAAAGCAAGTAGGTAAGGATCTATGAGTTTAGTCTTTTTCCACTCTGAACTGTGGGTATGATACTTTAACTTCCTGCACTGATGTCCCAGAACAATTGATGGTAACCTGGAATTGTGAACCAAATAAGCCCCCAGTTGCTTCTTATCACAACAGCAGAAGTATAGTATGAATTTTTCCATATTTTACTCTGTGTTTCTTTGGGCCATATGGAGGCCAAGAAGAGTCACAAACTGGCTGTTGGAAGGCAAAGTTATGTCTACCTCTGTCCCCCTCTGTGTCCCCCATCCCCATCTGTCACTGTTAAGCCCCTGCTCTCAGGTCCCCAGTCATTTGTCTTTAAGAAAGGCTTTGTCTCCCAGTGTGTTGGTGACTCACTGCTCGCTAGTGGGAGCAGGGCAAGGCTCCCCTTTGTGCCAGAATAAGAAAGTGCCACGTGTGTACAGCCACCTGGAAATACCTTTCTCAAAAGACAAAAGGAGTTTTGTGTGTGACTAGAAAGGAGGCAGACCAGAAAAGTGGATCAGTCAACTGGCTGTGGGCAGAGCAGTGGGGCAGAGCTATGGAACAAGACAAGAAGTAGCTCTCTGGTTGTGTCACTTCTGGCAAAGAACTTGGCCCTTCTGAGCTACTCTTTTGCTTGTAGAAATAGTATAGGCATCAGTCATAGGTTTGTTGTGAAATAGAAATAGCCAGGATGGAAAGGTCTTTAAGCTGGCATCACTTGAGGTCAGCTTGTAAATGGTCAACCCAGCAGGAACCAAGTTGATGTCATGTGGGAGAGCAAGGAGCCATTGGTTCCTTATATTGTTTTAATAACAGAAAGAATGCATTAGGCATTCCAGGCAAGATTTCCACCTGGATGCAGTCCCAGATTTGAGTTCATCTGTATATGCCTTTGGAAAGAAGCCTTTCATAAGGAGGCTTTTTCCTCTCCAATTTCTTCCTTGCCACTGAAGGAACCTGAGGTTTGTCCTCCCAGCTTTGGTTGTAACAAGCAAGAAATCAGAAAGCCTGCTTCAGGGAGTGTAGTTCTGTGGAAAGCTAAGAAAATGTCACTGCCTTTTGAGATGGTCTTTAATTCAAACAAACAAGTTCATCCCAAGAGGGACATGAGCCACGCTTGGCTTGTGTGTGTGGGCTGGGAACAGAGAGATCAGATTGGCTCATTCTTCCTTTCTTAGACTATACTATGGCCTATCTGACTGAGTGATATTTGGACTCCATCTCCTGTGATAAAGTGTCAGGGACTGATTGTAGTGTCTGAAGACTACTTTGTGAGCCACAAGGGAAGAAGGAATCACTCTGTGTGTGCCTTGATCACAATTAAGCTCTATAACATTTTGGACACTTAAGAATGAACACCACTGCCATACTTACTAGTTTGATTCTCTTGTGTCCTGAGGAGTTTAAGAGACACCTATGTGTTTGTGCATGCATACATGCATGCATGTGTGTGTGTGTGTGTAGGTGTCATATACAGGTATATATGCACATATGTGCATTTACACATGAGAGCCAGATGTCAACTTTGGGTGTCATTCTTTAGGAATCACCCATCTTATTTTTTGAGACAGGAGCTCGTACTGAGACCTAGTACCTGCCCATTAAGCTAGGCTAGCTATTTTAATTGAAAATTCTACATCTTCTGCCATTTCATTGGCTTTAACTCTATCTTTTAGCCTTAGATAGTGGCCTAGTGGAATGGATGACTGTTGATGCAAGTAAGGATCCAGGAGGGTTGACCACTGATCTTAGTTTCCAGAGGAACTTGGGCCACAGGAAGGCTTTGGAATAGTGTCTGTGAATGGCATGTATAGTAGCTGCGACTTGCCAGAAACGTTCACAGCAAGATTAAAAACAAAAAAAATCTGGTGACATGGTGGTGAAAGGAAATCCCTTAGGTAACAACTAAAGCCACCACACGCATTGGGTTTCATCAAGGGACTGGTATGCCCAGGCCTACGTATCCTATGTCAAGTTGTGTGGGTCTTTTGGTTAGGGCTGGAAGTTGGCTACCCGAAGCCACCACACAGCTTCAGAGGGGCCCCTGTGCCAGACCTCTTCCTAGTTTCACAAGTCGGCTGGAGGTCAAGGCTGTGTTTCAGGTCTTGTGCTTTCAAGTTGCTTATGGACTCTTTAAACCTGGTTTAGGTGGAGCCCAGTATAGAATTCTTGTCTGTGATCTTTGGAAACGTGGGGCTGTGGCAGACCAGGGTTTCCAGTTTGGAATTTGCTGTGTCCTTATAACTTGAACATGTTTTTAATTACATGCAACTCTTTTCCTTGGGCATGTGATCCACACAGGTAGCTTATGTTAGCATCAGTCTTACACCTATCTGGGGTCCTGGTACTGTTTAGTACCTGGACATTGCTGTATGCCCACCTGGGAGACCATGGTCTAGTTCCCATGTCATCATTGAGCCCTTCTGTGACCTCAGAGTTACATTCTCATCTCTTCTTTCCCTGATGTGAAATTCAGGGAAATGACTAGGCCATTCTTTGATTTGGTGCTTTTAAAACAGATCTGCACAGTCATTAAGAAATGGAGCCTTGTGCTGTGTGGAGTGAGTCTTACCTATTATCAGTGGTGGTTACTTATATAGAACTCTGACTGGTTGTTTCTCTTGATTCTTGACAGCCTGTGTGAGAGCCATTGGGGTTCTCCTTTATTCTGCCTCTGTCTAGAGCTGCAATTTGGTAAAGCAAACTCAAAGAACGTATATGGGAGGGTTCCCCAAACACTTCAGTTTAATCTTGGAAGGGACATTTCTTCTTCTTTTTGTTATTACACAAAGTATAGTGTCAATTCTGAAAGAAGGTTTCTGAGAGAGTCTAGAAGATATTTATAATGTTTTCTGAATAGATATGTTTCTCTATGCAGCCATTCTGGTAGATATTCCTGAGTATCTCATGCATGGTGAGGAACAGATTGGACTAATGGAAGGATGCCTAATTGGAAGTCACAGGCTCTGGATTTGGAAGACAATATGGTGTAAAAAGAGTGTGGGCTTCAGACCCAGATACCAAGAAAGAAATCTTAGCTTAGTAGCCATCTGACTGTACCAGCTTTGGTTCTCTTGGCTATGAAATGAAGTTGTAGCTACTTCACAGAGTGGTTGTAGAGGTTAAGGGAGGCCATATTGATGTTGATGCTTTCTAGATTGGTATCTGGTATAACTTATCTCCTGAATTTCAGATCAACATTTTCATTAGATGGCTCTGTGTCCTTTCCGCTCAACATGTTTTTGTTTGTTTGTTTCTTTTTAAAAATTTATTTATTTATTATATGTAAGTACACTGTAGTTGTCTTCAGACACCCCAGAAGAAGGCATCAGACCTCATTATGGATGGTTGTGAACCACCATGTGGTTGCTGAGATTTGAACTCAGGACCTTCAGAAGAGCAGTCAGTGCTCTTAACCACTGAGCCATGTCTCCAGTCCTGCAGTTTTAAGCTGCGGTTGTCTTTTCTACGAGTCTCCATTGTCTAAACCAGATCCCTGCAGTCAACCTCACATCAGTCTCTGTCTTTCAACCTGGAATCTCCTAGCAAGTGAATTCTGCTTTCCTAAATCCTATCATTCTGGACTTCGTCCTTCCCATTTGAGGCCACTCTTTCATGCTCATTTGTCAATTCTGGTCCAGGTCACAGAGCTGTGTACCAGTTTAGATTTTATACTATCACTTATTTCAGTTAGCCATCAAAAAACCTCAGCATTCCTCCATAAATTTCCATGGGAAGTTCATTTCCTTTGATCTGTAAAACTGCACAGAGTCCCTTCATTCTTTCTGTCTGGGTTCTTGTCTTCAGCTAGCACCCAAAGGCGGCACTTTGTGTTCTGCCAGACAGCCAATCTCTGACTTCCTTCTAGAAGTAATTCTCCTCTGCTTGAAATACTTTCTCACAACCCATGTACTCTTATTTATTGCTCAGGAATCAGCTCTAGTGTCAGCTCTTCAGGGAAGAGATTCTTGAACTCCTCCCCGACCCCAGGTTGAGCTAGAGGCCTCCTTTCTGGACCACCATTTCCTAGTCTTAAGTACTTGTGCCTTTGTTTTCTTCTAGTCTGCATGCCCTCAAGGTTAGGGACTGCTCTGTTGACATCAGACACTAGTACAATGCCAATCAGAGGTAAGCTAGATGGACGCAGGAAAACGTGCATGCAAAGCTTCAAATATTCATACAATGCAAATCTGTAATAGAAAGAATTAAAATGAACAGTGATTTGCAACATAATTGCATATATTCTATAAGAGAGTATACAAAAGTATATAATGAGGTGGCCAGATGCTTGTTCCTACTTGTAAAGAGCAAATCTGGCTTGCAGAACAGTGCAGTGGAATCATGTTTACATTTCGTTTTTAAAATTTCTTATTTTGGAATAATGGCTAAATGAAATTTTTTTTTTCTTTTTTTGGCCAGAATACTGTTCCTGATTCTTGGCTTGAAGAATGGTGTTCATGATTCCTTCCTCCCCTGAGAGGAACCATGGAAGAAGAGGGACAGAAGAAATTGAAGAGCTGGAGGTTGGGGAGGAAAAGGAAGGAGCGCGGCAGGACCTTAGCACCTATGAGCTGTCTCATGGCAACTGTGATGAGCTGCACAAGACCTCCACAAGACCAAGCTAGTCAGCATTTCAGCCTGGGAGCCTGGGGCTGAGGAGCTCCTATCTCAAGTTGAGGAACGATTGACAATTGATGGCTTACAGGTAAGGGATAGTCAGTTTTCTTTAGGGTATGGCCCTGGTAGGTCAACCACATGCCAATGAATGACCCCACACCCATGAATACTTGGGTAGCACTAACTGGATTCATTGATTTTTTTTTTTTGTTATTCAAGACAGGGTTTCTCTATGTAGCCCTGCGCTGTCCTGGAACTCACTCTGTAGACCAGGCTGGCCTCCAACTCAGAAATCCACCTGCCTCTGCCTCCCAAGTGCTGGGACTAAAGGCGTGCTCCACCACCGCCCGGCGGATTCATTGATTTATAAAAAGAAAAAGAAGACAGAGGAGGAGGGGGAGGAGGAGAGGGAGGAGGGGAAATCAGGAGTGGAGGGGAAGTCAGGAGTGGAAGGAAGTGAAGGACTCCAGGAGGGGTCAGAATGAATATGGTGAAATGCACTGTATGCATGTATGAAATGGTCAAAACAATAAAATATTGTAAATTAATAAAAATATGATATTCAAAATGGTGCTAGTGAGACTCCTGTATAGCTCTCTTTGAGTCTCCAGTGGTAAGCTTAGTTCCAAGACTGAGAATTCCAACCAAGGCTAATAGCTTTACAAGAGATGCACTATCACTTTTGGTGAACTAACGGGGGATGGGGAGGGACACAGGGTCACCAGTGCAGCCACCCAGAGAGGAGTCGCACACCTCCACAGATGCCTTACACTGAGTAGCTGCTGTTTGCCAAATACCTCACAGGGAAGACACAGTGGACTTAATGACATTGTTTGTGTCACTCTGTCACATTTGTGTAGTATGTCTGGTGCTGGTGGGTAAAAAAATGAAAGAGAATGCACCTTTCTGGCAAGACAGACTGACGTAGGAAGATGGTATTTATGCCCTTGTAGTCTCAGTTAAGTTTGTACCCACAAGTTTATTAATTATCACAGTTTTTCTCTGATGGTCATTATGGCCCATGAGTGAATACTATACTCACATTGTCAAGGATAATCAAACTGCAGGAATAATCCTCCTTACTTTGTAGAGAGACACCTGCAGGCGTAGGTTATTACATAGTAATAATTAAGTATAAGTTGCAATCGCACATTTAACATTTAAGAGAAAAGGACATTTCAATGGAAAGTCAATAGTTTTCTCTGTTATGATGGACTAGGAAGGATGGTACTGTATTACTAAAACCTGGTCATGTCTTTTTGGCACGTAAGCTACACTGTTCAGGGAAGGTAACAAAGAATGTAAAGTATTTTGAATCCGCTTATACTGAGGCTGTTACTTACGCTGGAGAGAAAATGATGAAGGGGCAGCAATACATCATCATCTTAGGATTTTTAAGTTTAGATTTCCAAAGGCCAAATACCTGTATTCATTACTTGTTTAGTCTTCTTGCCAAACTAAGGTATACATCTACATTCTTTCTTGATATTTTCATTCATTTCTCTTTTTCTTTCTTTGTTCCTCTCTCCTTTTTCACCTTCTGTTCCTCCTTTTCTCATTCTCTCCCTTTCTCTCCATCAGTCCAACTAAACCCCAGGTTTTAATACTACTTTATGCATCACACTCTTCTACTGCTGTTGGGTCATTACTGCTGTTGACACTGTCCTGTCTATGCTACATTGTTTCTCCCATTGTTTTCTAGTATATAACTGAGTTCTCTGAAAGTCATGGTTCTTATTCTAGAAGAAAACAATCAACTGATTCAGTATATAAACAACATATCTTTGTAGTTATTTATGCTGTCTGCTGACTCAACTTTCCTGTTTCAGCATCAATCTATCTATCTATCTATCTATCTATCTATCTATCTATCTATCTATCTATCTATCTATCTTTCTATCTATTCATCTATCTATTCATCTATGTATTATCTATTTATCATCTACTTACCTATTGTCTATTTATCATCTACTTATCTATTATCTATTTATCTATCATCTATTTATTATCTATCTATCCATCATTTATCATCTATCATCTATTTATCTATTTATCTATCATCTATTAATCTATCTACCTATCTATGTATCTATGAATGTATCTATCTATACATATGTATCTATGTATGTATCTACATATCTATCTATGCATCTATCTATGCATCAATCTAACTATTTATTGTTATATTGAAGAACAGTGTAGGTCTAGAATATCTAGGAAGCATATCTGACTGTACTTGGTACCTTATGCAACAGTTTCCCAAAATACTGGATTAAACAGCCTTTACTACAATTATCACAGGAATGATCAGGCTGTCCTCAACCATAGAAGTTGTGGGTTGCTTTGTTGCTGTTTGTATTCTGATGTTAATTCTGCTTCCTGAAGAGGGACTCTCCCTGACAAGGAATAGATCATGTCCTCAGGTGATCTCATGTGAATCTTCACCCCATTTAAACTGGTCAAATAAAAACTAGAGCCTGTGGTTGAACAGTGGAAGGGAAAGGTGGGACAGGAGGTCTTAGAGAGTCGGGGCAGGTGGGGAAGGAGGAGAAGAACAGAAGGGACAGGAGGGAGGAGGAAGAGGTGGAAGCCAATATGGAGCAGAACCTCATGGCTAGGAAAAACTGCAAGTAGCAGAAGGTCTCATAGCTGGGGAATACGTTTTTTATATGGGCTTATTGGGTTGGAAATTACTGCAACAGCACTGACTACATGGGAATGCATTGTGCTTCTGAGCATGTGAAAAATCCAAAACTTGCTGAGAGATGCATCAGTTTGGCTTCAAAGGCTTAGAGTCTAATCGCAGACTTTGAAGTGACTTGATAATGTGGTGAGAGGAAACTTGGCCTGCCATGAGGGCTGTATTATTTTAGGCTTCACATTTCCATGTCCATTGCAAAGCAAACATGGCCCCTCGTGCTCTGACTTATGCATATTATCTTTGTATTCAGAGAGAGAGAGAGAGAGAGAGAGAGAGAGAGAGAGAGAGAGAGAGAGAGAGAGAGAGAG
>NW_022196898.1:3039704-3080763 GCF_008632895.1 Mastomys coucha
CTCCCTCCCTCCCTCCCTCTGTCTCTCTCTCTCTCTCTCTCTCCTCATTTAGTTGTAACTGCAATGATTTTTATCATTGTTTTTGTTGTTGCCAAGTTAAATTCTAAGGACAGTAATAGTATAATTATGTACTGTGGTTGAAACCGTTGTAGTTAACTTTATAGCTATGTAACCCCTCTGCCTTCTGCTGTAGATGAATTGGAAGGTGGGTATTCTACTTTACAAATTCACTGCTTATTCCCTTGAGACAGAGTCTCTCGCTGAACTTGAATGTAGGCTGATGAGGAGCCAGCACTAGGGTTCCTCAAGTCCCCCAGTTTCACTCCTACACACCCCTGGCTCACACCTTGTGATGGGGTTACAGGTATGCACGACTATGCCAACTATTTGCATGGTTGATGGGGATTTGAACTCAGATCCTTACACTTGCACTGAGCTTTCTCCTTAGCATAGGGAAAGTTGTTGTTCTATCTATTTGACCAATAAATATGTCTATAAAATAGGAAATCAGACTCAGAGAGATGTAAACTCTGACCTTTCTGATCTTTGTGGGAGAGTTAGTGCATCAAAACATGCAAACAGGTGGTGCATTTTAGCTGACTTCTTCCTCAGAGAGGCTTGTTTAGCAAAGCAGGTCTTCTCTTTCCAGGAACATCCTTTGCTGTCAAGAAAATACCTCCTGTAGGCTAAAAGGAATTTTGTAGGAAGTACTTCATAATCCAATGTTGATAACTGTTAGAAAACACATAGTCAAGAGGACATTTGTGCAATTAAAGTTGCAATGCATCTACAAACAATAACATGGCTATTATGCCTAGCTTTGTTCCCCCAGTCAAATGTGAAACTCTGAGTGCCAATTTTGTGTTTGGCCTTCACAGTTTTGGGAGGATCTAGAGGAAATGCCAAGTTTCAGGGGGATCTGGGGTTTGTCTCAGTAGGCCTACTGACTGTCTCCTCTCCTCTGTGTTCTTGGCATTGGCAGTGGATTTCTGCTTGTGTCTCTTCTTCCCCCACCCCTCTAAAAAAAAAACACCAAAAAAACTCCAAAAACCTCCAAAAACAAAACCCAGGAAGCCAAGCACCAATCCAGTGTTTATTTCACCAGAGGAAAGAGAGCTTTGTTACTTTCCCCTTATATTCCCAGAAGAGAGACTAAATGCAATCAGTGTGCAAATTTAGGAATTAAATAAAATAGTTTGCCAGTTTCTTCTCTTTTTACATACTTATATTCTGAAGAACCAGTGACCTAGTTTAGAAACCAAATAATTCCTCTTAATAAGAGTGAAATATAAGTCTAGGGAGTTAGACACTGCCGAGTGGCGAGTGTCTGTGTGTATTGCCAGTTCTTGCTCCCGTGCAAGCCTCCTCCCAGTGCCCCTGTTTCCCCTGAAACTCAAGTTCAAGAACTTCGCTTTTTTTTTTCAAATGATTGTGTGTGAGAGATGTGCCTGGTGTCATAGCATGCTTGTGAAAATCAGGGGGCCACTTTGTGGAGTTGATTCTCTCAGCTTTTATAGGGACTCGAGGGATTGAACTCTAGGCCTGCACATGGACAACTTTACCTGCTGCACTGTCTCCTCAGCTCCAGCTCTAGAACTTATAATAGGGTTAGGGTTGTGTGTACATGTGCCTGCTTCCCCTGGCAGACTGCATGCGTAGAGAGTATGCATGTTCTCTCACATTACCTACTGCATGATTTTATTACCATACAGCACGTTGACTTAGCGAAGGGAGTGTTGTCAGGTACTGGCGGCTCTGTACTAGGTTGATGGAGGAAGTAGGTGATAACTTCTCACTGAATTGGCTGGGATGTCGTCTTGCAGATCAATTCCTAGGCTCTGACAACTGTTCTATACACGCAGTGCAATAAAACCAATAAAGGTGATCAGAAGCTCAGCCAGTCCTAGTGGAAGCGAGTGGCCGTGTGACTCACACAGATGCATGTCTCTGTCCCTCTAATAACATTTAAAGCACCTTTAGCAAAGGATAAATTTTCCAGATCTGACTAGCTTCCATTAAGACAAGCGTGCTCATTGGAAATTTGGATTGATGAAGAAAAGAAAGCCAGGGCATTCTACTTCCCCCTTTAATAGTGCTTGTGAGTCATATACCTATAAAATCTGATGCAAGTTAAAAAAAAAAATTTAATGGTAGCCCATGACAAAAAGATGTTTTAAAATAGTTTTTCTCTCTTCCTTTTCTTTCTCCATTTCTTTCTTTATTTTGAATGCATGTATGTGGGCCTATGTGATGCGTATGTGAATGCTGGTGTGTGCCTGCTGCGACATTTGTGTTGGTGGTCAGAGGACAACCTCAGCTGCCAATCCTCACTTTGGTATTGTTTGTCTCTGTTACCTGAGGCACCACACATAGGCCAGACTAACTGGTCTGGAAGCTTCCAGGCCTCTGTCTGTCTCTGCCTTCCAAATGTCTGTCTGAACATTAGGACTGCAGACAGGTATTGCTAATCCTATCTTTTTTACGTGAGTTCTGGAGGTTTGAACTTAGAGTCCCACGCTTGAGCAAGAACTGTTTAAGTCATTGACCCATCTCTCCAGGCCCAAGAAACCTTCAAAAGTGGCCTGAGCTAGGAGGGAGACTTGGGTGCTAAGGAACTAGGAATGGTATGACAAACATGTCTGTCTGACCTAAGATGGAATGGAGACAGAAATAGGCAAACAGGTATACTTTAAAACCATTTTGGAAGGAGATCAACATGGGAAGACTTGTATAACCCAGGCCTGAGATCTATCACACAGCTAAAATAGTCAAGAGAGTGACAGATTGGTGTATGGACACTCATTAAGATCAGCGCAACAAATATAGAATCCAGAAATAGACCAACAAATAAACAGCCAATTGCTTTTTGATGAAGATACCAAGTTAGCTTATTTTTTGCACTACTGGGAAAAGATGAATTTGGAGATCTAACACGATTCACCAAAATTAACCCAAAATACATCCTATACCTAAATATAAAAACTAAAATGATAAAATTGAAAAAGAAGTCATGAGAAAAAACTTTGAATATGTGACTTTGAATAGAGAAAGGTTTCTTAGATAAAACACAAAAAATTAAAGCTATACAGTAAAAATGGATATATAGATCTTATCAAAGTGAAAACAAACAAAGAAAAAGAAACAACCCTACCATTAAGATGATGTGACAGAGTGACACAGACTTATATATGTGGCACATATATAAAATACAGATCTTGTGGAGACATTTTGTCCAACATTGTGGACAAAAAGGGTTGTTTACCAAGATCTACCAATGACCAATAGGCAAACTGACCCTTAAAGAACAGTCATTGGGGAATGTTAACAAACCCGTGTCAGGGAATTAAGACGTAATGGTTGTGTTGTAAGCACTGACAAAGACCCGAAGGATCTTTCCAGCTGCTAGCTGAAAAGTCATAGGACCACTTAAACAGGCTACACACCCCAGCTATCCCAGCCCCAGGCAGTTAACAAGGGAAATTGAAACATGGCCACTATAAAGATGTTCCTGTCCCGGAGTTGCCATTATAAATTGCAAACAAAACAAAACACCCCTCGAAAGAAAGCTGAGTGACTTTAAACAACACGTTATCTGTACTTTGTTTTTGGTGGTAGATACAGAAAATGTAGACATTTACCAAAATTCTTTGAAGGGAACACTACTGAATTCATTCATTTGGTGGACATTATACTTCAGTAAAGTTTATTTAAGGATATACAGCAAACAAGTCTTTATGAATCTATGGCGTAAGGCAAGCCTCGACTGTGAATATGCCTACTTTCTTGTACTTATTTCAATCACCGCCCCATTCATGGACAGACTCTGACATCTTCTTCCATAATGCGAATGATGAAGCCTTCCTTTGTGTCTCAGTTGATAAAGATCCCCTCTCTTCCTTTTCATGGACCTGCTTATTCCAGGTACGTAGTCTGCGGTGACCTCCGGTTGTAATGGACTTGTTGTTTACTCCAGGTAAGTGTCTTCCCGCCAACTCTGTGGATGGAGTGCCTGGAGAATTCTGACTCACAGTAAAACCAGAGTGCACCCCGGAGAGCGAACCCTCGATGCAGAGAGGAAGGGGGAGACTGTCCAGAAGCTCTCAAGTTAGCTGATTGTTTGGCCTCTCTCTTCCTCCTCAGCCACGAAAATAGTAAATTTTCTGCTTTTCTTAAGTGAGTTAAAATGAGTTCTCTTCCACTTCCTACCTCAACAATCCCAACAATTAAAAATTCCGATTTACCCCTTATCACGCTCCATCTTGCTTGTAGGGGGTAGTTTCCATGAGAACCTTCCCTGATCTGTACAATATTCTCAAGTTGTTAGTGTCTCACTTTAGTCAGATTTTCATCACTAGGATGAAATCCTTGAGATATAAATAGCTCTTAAAGAAGGAAGGATTACTTTTAGACCCTGGTTTTAGAGGTTTCAAACCACTTTCACTGTGGTGGGACATCATAACAAGAACATGTGGAATAGTTTGTGTGCATTTATAGTAGGTAGGGGTCAAAATAAAAGATAGGAGACAAAGCTGAGCATGCCTCAGTGACCTAACTTCCTTCCGTTAGGTTCTGCCTTGCAGAGGTTCTGTTGCCTCCAAATAATGCCTAAGCTGGGACCAAGTCCTAAACACATTAGACTGGAGGATACATTGAGGATCCAAATGATAATACTTGTCTAAATGAATGTGCCTGGGTAGTAGACTCCAGATAGAGACTTGCCTAGAATATTGGAAATCTGATCTACCTTCATTTTCTTTTCTTTAGTCTTGATTCCTGTGACAGAATTGGGATAAACATTTTGATAACTAGCTTGCTTCTTGCCTTATATTGACTGTGAAGGCAATATAAACTGACGTAGATTTTTAAATATAAATTACCATTAAGATGCGGCCCTTTGTCTAGTGTTCTTGCCAATACAGAGGTGATCATTTCAGCACCTTTATTTACTTATATTTATTGATATCTGACTTATTTCTGTTTTTTTTTTTGTTTTGTTTTTGTTTTTTGAGACAGGGTTTCTCTGTATAGCTCTGGCTGTCCTGGAACTCACTCTGTAGACCAGGCTGGCCTTGAGCTCAGAAATCTGCCTGCCTCTGCCTCCCAAGTACTGGGATTAAAGGCGTGCACCACCACTGCCTGGCTATTTCTGATTTTTAAGGTCCTCTTTTTGGTATTTTAGATTGTAATTGAACCCTTAGCCTATAAACTAAAATACTGTTTGGTTTTATTTATTAGTTTAAAAAACAACAAAGTGACAAAAATAATCAATCTTTTTTTTAGTGTATATCTATTGTTCATTGTATGCTTTTAAAGCAATCACTGAACTCTGGATATTCGTCTGGAAACTCGCATAGATTGTTTGCCTTCTGCCTTGCTGTAGACAGCCAGTTCTCTTTCATGCCCCCTAGAAAACTGTTCATTACAGTTGTTTGGCACCCCCTCCATTCTGCAGGGCACAAGGAAGACATTGATATTGTTCTCTGATCACGTCTTCAGTGCTTTCAGTGGTAATTTGGGGAGTGCCACCCAATGGCTTCTACTCATTTGAAGCTACTTAACTTTCTCTCTATGTCTCTGAATCTCCCTGAGGCTTCAGTTTCTTCTAGTTTGAAGCACATTATCCTTGACACAGAAGACAGAAGCAAAATGAAAACTCAGTTATTAACTTCCCACATTATTTACATGACTAAAACCCTCCTCCACATATCAGTGTCCCTTGTGGGTGACAAAAGCAGATAAGATGAGTATTCTAGCTTGCTTTTCTATTGCTGTAATAAACACCACGATCAAAAGCAGTGTGGCAGTGGAAAGGTTTTATTTGACTTAAACTTCTACCTGAGAGTCCGTCATTGAGAGGAAAGTCAAGGCAAGAACTGAAGCAGGAACATGGAGGCAGAAACTGAGTCAGAAAACATGTAGAAATGCTATTTACTGGCTTGCTTCCAGGCTCATAACTACCTACCTTTTTATATGGCCAAAGCCCACCTGCCTAGGCATGACACTGCCCACAGTGGACTGGGCCTTCCTACAGTAATTAACAATCAAGAAAATGCCCCACAGATATTCTCACAGGCCAATGTGATAGAAGCAATTCTTTAATTGAGGTTCTTCACTCTTTCCAAGTGTGTCAAGTTGACAATAAAACTGACCAGGGCAGAGGGAAAGGTATATGGCATAGGATAACATAGTCATAAACATTTGGCACAGCCCCAAATCTGCTCTGCTCTTGAGACAGTTTAAGACCTGGGGATGAGGCATCATCAGTAGGAAAGGTTTTGGCAGGGTTCAGCAAATGACATCTCTGCTAAGGTCTCCAGTGCCTACCCTCCTGCCCCCTTCACAAGAAGAGGAGGAAAGACTTCATTTTAACAGAAAGACGATCACAAAATCCTAGAACCTGAGGGTTTTATGGCAAGAATTCCTGAATGGATTCCCTGATATCAAAGAGATGGATGTAAGGGAGACATGGGAATTGAAGTTCAATGAGGCCAGTAGTTAGCAGCAGGCCTTTGCATCCTTCAATAGATTAATCTGGGTGAGAAATGGTGGGCACTGGAATAAGAATAGAGAAGAGGGAAACTCTAGGAGTGAATGACTTCTCCCCACACTGGCTCCTCCTTAGGAAACTGGACCAAAAGTCATTTCACACCACTTCCCTCAGCCAAAGGCCCTGCAAAGTTCAGTTTACTGTTTATTCCCCCCAAATCCCATTTGCGTGACCCTGACTTCACCTTTTTTCATCATGTTCACCCGAGAAATTGTAAGTTCTTTCTTCTGTCTTCTAGTTTAATAGTCTTTCTTCAGGCCTGGGAGTGTAACCATCCAGAGGAGGGTCCCTGTTACCAAGTGTCAATGGGTGAGTAAGGCCCATTAGCAGAAAGACAGAAGTCTAATCACACTGTTAGTGTCTCCTACTATCTTTCCTTCAGCTCATCCTATTTTGAAGGCTTCTTGCTGTCTGCTTAAAGAGAACACCATTCATATGTCCTTGTATGGCAGAAGGGACACAAGCCTGTTTATGTGCCTTTGTTAAGAGCACTAATCTCATTCTCAAGGGCATTTCCATTCTGACTTAGTCACAGCCTGAAGTCCCCTTCTTAGTGATTTCAACATGAAAATTTTAGAGGGACACAAACATTCAAACCATAACTCTACAGAATTCCAAGGCCTAGGGCAATTCAAAAGTATGGGACCACAACCAATAAAGGCTGGGGTACTGTGGGGGACCCACTGTAGATTTCACTCCAGGTGTCTCCTGGAGTTGGAGAGGTGAGGTGTGATGCCTGACTCTGAAGGTCTAACTCAGAACAGGTTCCATCTTGCCACATTCTAAGTGGCCTTGGGCACCTGTCTGACATCATCTCTTCCTGCCTGTACTGCAGCTGTTGGCTGAAGGAGGCTGAGGTGGGACCAGGAACCCGTCTCAGGGAAGTGAGGAAGCATCAGGAAGTGGGACTGTGGAAAGTGAATCTCTGAGCCCCTCTCATCATCCACATCCTGTGAGTGGACAAATCACAGGTTCAAAAGCAAACTCATTAAGAATAGGAACACGTGGGAAAGGTGAGACAGGAGGATAATGATGAATTTGAAGCCACACAGTGAGACTTTTTTCTCAAAAACCAAACCAAACCAAACCAACCAACAGACCGATCAACCAAATAAAATCCTAAAAGGAAACCAAATGGGCAAGGGGCTCGGAAGAAGGTTCAGGGTAAAGTGCTTGCCCTGCAAGCCGGAAGAACTGAATTCAGTCCTCAGAATCCGTACAAAGAGTGGCTTGTGCCTGTAAACCCAACACTCCACCCCCCAACTCCCCATTCCCCTGGGAGAGAGAGGCAGATCACCAACAACTGCCTGGAAGCTCACTGGCCAGCCTGCTGCAAAAAACACAAGCTTTCCTGCCTCAAAAGCAAGTGAAAGGAACGAACAGACAACTCCCCAAAGCTGTCTTCTGATCTCCACAAGCACACTGTAGCACGTGCTTGCCCCCCCACCTATCAAATATGTTTTGAAAATTCAGAATGGGTCTAGAGAGATGACTCAGCAGTTAGCAGCACTTGATTGCTTAACTGAGCCCAGGTTCAGTTCCCAGCACTCACATGGTGGATCATAACTACCTGTAACTCCACTCTCACTAACCTCACATACGCTAGGCATGCGTGTGGTACACATATATAACATATAGGCAAGATACTCATACCCATCAGAAAATACATCTAAAAAAAAAAGGAGTTGAATAGAATCCATTTCTGAAAGCAGATCTCTGTACAACTGCCCAGGCCACAGGTCCTCAGAGGCTAAGAATCAGTATCAAATGGGAGAAAAGAGTCTTTTACACAAACCAGGTTGAATACACAGCAGATTCTGTAAGGCAGACTGAACTCTAGCAGGAGAGGGCCCTGAAAGGCAGACTGAGGAGGCAGGCGTCATTCTTGTAGGAACTATTCTAGAGCAGAAAGCAGAGAAAGGCGTGGTGAACTTGGCCTCTTAGGAGGATTAATTTCCTGTGTGTTGTCTTTCAGAGGCCGATGCCTTTCAGTTCCCCCTTTCTGTGGTTTTCAGACATAAAACCTGAAGGAGTGCTCTTTTTCCAACAAAGAAGGGTCTGCCTGGTAGGCCTATTTCACCGGCTTTTTTCTACTGTCCCCTGCACAACATCTGCTGGAACTTTTGACATTTTGCTCTTCCTTGCCTCTAGATTTTAATGCCAACAAATTAATGTGTAAGATGCCAGCAGAAAATGACTTTCACGGGACAGAGTGACCTTGCATTTTTGGTTGGGAGGAGACGAAAGCATCAGACACACTAATTGCTGAATTATAATGAACCTTTCTATGATCCTTTGAGTCTCTCAGAGGAATCAAAACAAAATGAAATTAGAGTGGTAATATCAAACAGCCAGCCTTGCAGGGAGACAATAGGTGGAGATAAAAGCCAACCTCGACCTCCCTGAAAGGATGGGGAGGTGGTATGACTTCTTATCCGAAGGCTCTCTTAATGATTTTTATTGGTGTTGTTCTTGTCTTAGCAGTTTGTGTGAATAGACACATATGTGCAGGCATACATGGGTGCACGTGTATGCACACAGGCCTGCACACACTCTACGGATATATATTACACACATATAAGAAAGACCTTTTATGTTATATATTTTTTTAATTCTTATATACTTACATAATTTTCCACTTTCCTTTCTTCCCTCAAACCCTCTTCTGTACTCCTCCTTGTTCTCTTTTAAATTAATGACCTCCTTTTCTTTACGCGCGCGTGCACGTGTGTGTGTGTGTGTGTGTGTGTGTGTGTGTGTGTGTGTGTATGTGTGTGCTCGTATATACACATGCATGTGACTCCTAAATATGTAAATACAACTTGCTTAGTCCATTCAATGTTACCTGTATGTATATGTTTTCACGGCTGTCCATTTAACATTGGCTAATCAGTTGCTGAGCTCTTCTCTGGGAAAGACCATTTATTTCTCTTGCTGTCAGCATTCCTTAGTTGCCTGTAGGTTTTTGTGTAGGATCAAGACATGGGCAAAAGAGCTTTCCTACCTCTGCATTAGAATGTCTATCGGTGGGGTCTACATTCAGGTCATATTTAAACAGCCATGTAGCAAGACTTCCTGGGTATAACTGGGAATATTTCTAGGGGACACAATCTTATTGCAAACTTACTGTTCTTCCACCTTTTCTGTTCTTTCTACCCCTTCTTAAGGATTTCTGAGCCTTAGATTCAGGAGTTATATTGTATATGTATCAGTTGGATCTGGACTCTATAATACGCATTTTGATCGGTTCTAGTTTTCTATAATGGTCTCCATCTGTTGCAAAGAGAAGGTTCCTGGATGAGGGTGAGAACTACAGTTACCTTGTTACCGGGAGCCCACAGAAATGACCACTCAGGCACAGTTTATGGCCAATTAAAAGTCTCTATTATAGCCAGTTGGGACCACACGAAGGTATTTGGGACCCAAGTTGTAGTACCAAGTGTTTAAGGTAAGGGGTTTTTGAAGGCAAAAACTACAGCTCATCATCTTTCTCACAGCTACAGTGGGAGGTTTTGTGCAAGCAAGTACTTTAACAGAAGTTAAGATAAATTAGCTGGGACATCTTGACCTCAGATTCCTAAGACAGAGTTGTAATTTTCCATGGAATTCTCCATCAAGGAGATTAAATTTTAGTTAAACCTAAAATGGCCTGAGCAAGAATACAAGATGGCAGAACCTCTGCACTATCTTGCCCTGTCATAATCTATGGTTATAAATATTTACAATGTAGTTAGGGATTATGCTGTCTAATTTAATGTAGGCTGTCCTCCAAGATCCATGACTTCACCAGCTCTGAGGTTGGCTAGGTTTCCAGGACTAGGATTATCTCCCTCTTGTCTTAAATTTAATTAGAACTGTTGGTTAATGTCAAGGTATGTGTGCCATTACTGCATCCTTAGGGTTATTATACCATGGTGGACATAGAGCATCCTTAGGATTATTGTACCATGGTGGACATAGATGTCATACTTGGGTAGGACTACTGGTTATTTCTCTGCTTTGCAGGTTTGCATGGTATGCTGTGGTACCACGAAAGCTTGTCCTCAGGGAGGAGACTTTCAAGTCAGGTCCTGCTTGGGTTCTCTATGCACTGTGTCTGATATGCATGGTATCTTCAGCAATAGAAGCTTACATACCTTGAGGTTATCATCAAGATATGTAAGCTTCTCATTATTCTTACCTTTCTCACTCACCATGCAAATCAAGAACTTGCAAGTCAATTCTCATTGCTTGATTCTTCTGACCTCTGTGTCATTTATCTTATTTTCTTTTCCTTATCTCCTGCCCTCAGTACCTTCTGTGTTCTTCCATCAAGTCTATGGAGCTCATACTAGTTACTAAAAAAGGCTGCTAATATCTCTATGACTCTAGAGTCTTCTGATTTATTTCTTTACCTGAAACTTGGCTCTTTTATGAAGTTAATATTTTCTATGAAGTTTGCTGGAGTAGAAGTTGTTTTTTTCCTGCAGCTTTGCTTTGGGGTAGGGTGCCCTTCTTTACATTGTTCTTCTCCTCCCTAACCTACAATATTAATCAGTGTTCTCTAGAGGAACAGACTAGAATGCTACTGTTCTTCACTTTACCTTGGAAAAAGCTGGTTTTAATATTGGTAAGGAATACACCAGCAACTTTCAGAAAGAATGAAGTGGGCAAAAAGGCAAAAGTTCTCCTCCTAGATGAAAGAAGCCTTTCACCTAGGCTGCCTCACGAAGATGCCACTCACATTTTAGATCCTCTTATGTCAAATAACCTGATCAAGAAAGCACCTCATAGGAGTGCCCAGTGACTCATGTTTAAGTTGATTCCAGATCCCGTCAAGTTAACAACCAAGACTAGCCATCACAACTATCCATGTGATTGCTCTGTTTCCTGCCCTTGCTTCATGCGGCCCATGCTCAACACAATAAACTTCTTCTGCTCGGACCCCTGCAGTAGTGAGTCCTTCCCAGTATTGACAAAAGCTCTTCCAGGGCTGTCGCCTGTTACTTTACTGGGGCTTCCCAGGCCTCGTCAACATTTTCATTCTGTTCTCAACCCTCTCATTTGTTTGGCCTTGTTGTAGACTTGCCAACCATGCTTTTACCATATGTAAAATTTTTGTACCTACTATTCAACCCATTCTGCAGATATTGGCTTGGCTTAACTTATCTTTTTGCAATGTCTGCTCTATATTAGTCAGTGTTCTATTGATGTAAAGAGACACCATGACCATGGCAACTTTTATAAAAAACAAGCGTTTAATTAGGGCTGGCTTACAATTTCCAAAGTTTAGTTCATTATCCGCATCACAGGAAGCATGGCAGCATGCAAGCAGACATGGTGCTGTTCTACAACTGGATTAATAGGTGACAAGTTGAAGGGAGCGGGGACCAAGTATACACTGGGCCTGACTTGAACATCTGAAGCCTCAAAGCCAATCAGTGACATACTTCCTCCAACAAGGCCACACCCGCTAATCCTTCCCAAGTAGTGTAACTCCCTAATGGGCATGTATTTAAATATGTGATGAGCCTATGGGGCCTGTTCCTATTTAGAATACCACATGCTGAGATGCTGTCTTTTCCCTGAGGGTCCTTAGGCAATTCAATCTAAATTAGTTACCACCCTCTTTTCTCATTCCCTGTCTCATGTTTCTAACTGACCTATTATACAATCTTTTGCTTGTTAATGTTCTTTTTTTTCTCCCACAAGCACTAGAGATTTGTCAATATTATATTCCTATTCTTATTCTTTTCCATGCACATTCATGTGTGCAACTTAAGGACTGAAGGTATCCTAAATGAGGTATTTCCTTGTGATATGTAGTTTCATGCCACTTCTTACAACAAACTGATTGCTTTTGATTTGAGTTTCTGACTGTATTTCAAACAGAGCCTCTAAACAACCAAGTTCCAAGAGGCAACAAATTGCCTCTATTAATTATCAGGTAAACTATTGCAAACATTTCCATCCCATCACTTCTCCAACTGAGACTGATGTATCAAGTCTGAGCTTTTTCACATCTGCTTCATTCTCTCTTTATTCATGCCCGTCAGAGTATTCTGTTGACATTTCAAAATCCTTTATCTTTGAAGCTGGGTAAAGAATGGGTGTTGAAGCATAGTACCACCAGAAGTCTTTATGGATGGATATGTCAGTTTTGCATTTTTATGGATTTGACAACCCAGCTTCGAAAGAGACAATTGTAAAACATCATATATTGGAAGGTGTCCTGGTGGTGCCTGTAACCTAGTCTATGAGATACCTCATTTATTCATTATTTTGCCTGGCACTTGAGGATTTGCAAGTGTCTGACAAAGGTGTTAAGACCTGATTCAAGACAGTTGGCATTTACCCACAGTTTAAAAAGCACATTCAGAATGATTCCCACCTTTTAAATGTGTTTGTTATTATTCTATGGTGTGTAACAGTGTGGAAAGAATGACATGGTTAATATATTAATATGATCTTCAATCATTTTTATGGGGCATTTGCATCCTTTTATGCAACACCTAATTGACAGTTGGCCCTCCAGTCCTCTCCAGTGGAACCGCCTATTAAATGGAATTTATGGCCACTGATTTTAAGATGGTTAAAGGACATGAAATAAAATTCTACTTTAAGTGATGCTCAATAAAATCTTTCTCCGGTTGGAAAAAAATATCATTTCAGAAAAGAGGTATTTATTCTGCAGTCGAAAAAGCACATACTGAGCTTCTGGGTCCACATGAGATACACTTGGGTGCTTCTTTTAGGTGTGGGTACCCTGCCTGTTTGAATGCACAAATTCCAACCTTGCTATTGCTCTTCTGAAATGTTGCAAAGGACTGACTGAGAAGGTGGGGGATGCACATGCATCTGTTCATTGAATGCCTCAGATCTCTGTTGCATTCTGGCTTTCTCATCTCATGGCCCTTCTGCAGTGTCGGCTCCAATGAGAAAGTGATCTTGTCTTGTTTATGGATGTATCCTCTAGCTTTTAGTAAGCAAATCTTCACAAATCTTTGCTGGATGAATTAATGAATCAATACACTGATTACCTTGCCTTATTGTTACTGTGATTCTGATATAATTTTTACTGTTCTAAACCTGTTAAATATTTAGTTTACAAATCAGTGCACTTATAATGATGCTCAAGAATAGATGCTTGTTTACTTTCAGTAAGTGAATGAGCTATTGCAGGCTAAGAACTGTCACCCTCTTCAACTGATTGCTGGTGAGCTTCATTAGTAACCATGTCTTTATAGTCACCATCATCCTACCTTGAGATTGCCAGCAGATCAAGCCTGGGGCAAATACAGAGCTGAATATATCCTCATAGTTTCTGATCTCTTCAACAATAGATGAGGGTAATGTAAGTTGGCTTGTTCTTTCTATCTCTCTTTCTACATCATCTTATTTTCTGTCTTCTCACAGAATTGAGCAATGTATGCATATTTCTGTCCCCCAATTCTCTCTAAAACCTAAAATCAAGTAAGTGGATCCACATACAAGAGCCTGTGATAGTGTCTTAGTTAGGGTTTTTATTGCTGTGAAGAGATGCCATGACCACCACAATGCTTGTAAAGCAGAACATTTAATTGGTGCTGACTTTCAGAGGGTGAGTCACTATGCTGGAGGAACTGAGAGTTTTATATCTTGACCCATGGGTAGCAAGGAGAGATTGTGTGCCACACTGGCATAGCTTCAACCCCCACCCCCACAGTGACATACTTTCTCCAACAAGCCCACACCTCCTAATAGTGCCACTTCCAATAGGTCAAGAATTCAAACATGTGAATCTATGGGGAGCATTCCTGTTCAAACAACTCCAGATAATTTTTCTAAATTTTTATTCAAACTATTTATCCAGTGCCATTCAGATTTTCTAAATTCCCTTGATCCACATGATTTTAATGTGAGGTCTTTTATCTTAGAAATAGTATGGAAAAAGAAGTAGAAGTTCACATGTGTGACAAGGCTGGTCTTAGAAACCTATGAAGGAAGCAGAGAGCTCTTCCAGAGACACAGGATAGGTGAAGAGGACTACAGGTTGTACCGTTCTTTCTATGTATCTTCCTTTTTTTCCTTCATCTTATACCCATAAGTAAAAGCAGATTGCAATGACATATAATAAAGAAAGTTTGCAGGAGGACAGGTGGGAACCCAAGACGGGTAGGTGCACCTGAGTTTAGTACTCTTGCAGAAGGGAAATTATATACTCCATAATTTCTAGGTACAGCAGGAATTTTAACATGCATCAATAAATCAGGAAACTAGAAACATCCAAGATAATCAGGCCATCAGCAGCAGAACAAAGGTTTAAAGAGAGAACAGGCAAATTCAAGAAAATGTGGGACAAAACTCTGTTGTCATGTGGGGATTATGTTGGCATTTTATTTTAAGATGAAGGATGGAAAATTAGATAAAAGTGATATCCTTACATGTTGGACTTACGACTTGTTATGAGGAAGTGACATATGAGTTGGAGTATAATGTTATAGTTTACTAGTTAACTAATTCAGGACAAACTATTAAACATTTGAAAATCCCCCAGTAGAGTGGAGGGGCAATGTTTGAACTAGTGGTCACAGAACTGAGGTTCAAGTAAAGGGAATGATGTGTCCCACCAATTCTTCCAAGAAATATTAACTTAATACCCAGATTGTGAGGTTACTGAGAGAGCCGGAACTCTAGTCTCGCTGACAGAGTACTCCACCCGTGAGTCTCAACTACTTTGGGGGTTGTGAATCAGACATCCCGCATATCAGATATTTATATTACAATTCCTAACAGTAGCAACATTTCAGTTATGAAATAACAATGAAATAATTTTATGGCTGGGGGACCAACCTCAACACAGGGAATTGTATTAAAGAGTCACTCAGCACTCAGGAAGTTTGAGAGCCATGGTTCTAAGAGTTGATATGTTAGTGCAGAGAATCTGATGACACAAGCTTATACCTGCCGGAAGGGAATGACATGGTTTCAGGCAGTAATTATTGCTATGAAGGGAAAGGACGAGGTAAAGACTGATGAGACAAGTGTTAGAGAGCCAAGTTGGTGTTTTAGATATGCCAGCTAGGGGCATGGTCAGAGATGAAAACTGGGAGTGGGCACACTAGGTATGAAGAGCCAGAGAACTAGGTTTGCAGGCAGGGGTAGCAGCCATCCTATGTTTGAGGGGTGGTATAAAGGCTGACATGGATGAAGGACAGAGAATGAAGAGGTACGCTCCTGGAGACAGTCAGGACAGGTTAGTGAGAGGAGGTTATTGTTGTGATTTTACTTATTTTCTTTGGTCTAAAGACAACCAGAAACACAGCCACATTTAGAACAGCGCTGGGACAAACACCAGTTAGTCTGTGAGAAGACAATTGTTGCATTTCAAGAATGGAGAGGCCAGACAAGAGACTGTACAACATTTTAGGCAACAAGTGGTGAAGGCTTCACCAGGGTAGTAGCTGAGAAGCAGCAATACATGCATGCTCTATTCTGTGTATCTGTTTGACCAGAAAAGGATGCTCAGAGGGCAGATACAGTGTTCCTTTAGAGTGTGTCTGTATGGTTGTTTTCAGGAGTTAGCATCTGAGTCGTTGGCGGAGGAACACCACCCTCCTCAACGCAGGCCTCATTCAGCCTAGTGAGGGCCTAGAGAGAACAATATTGTGGTTAAGGAGTGGATCTCCTTCCTGTTTCATTTGGGACACCCACCTTCTCAGGCCTTTCTGGTGATATCACCCTCATAAACTTCCTTAAACTTGGACTGTGACTTATACCATTGGTTTCCTTTGGTTCTCAGGCCTTGGACTCAATCAAATCAAAGAATGCCACTGGCTTCCATGATTCCTCTGCTTGCACAGTTGATGAGAATCTATCACATCCCTAATTTTGTGAGGCAGCTCCTATAATGCTTTCTTTCTTCTCTATTTGTCTAATATATACATAAACCCTCCATTTCTATATTCTATATCTTCTATGGTTCTTTTTCTCTGAAGAACCCTAAGTAATTTATAAATATATGGCTGGATTTGGGATATTTGGAGTGTAAATATATGGCTGGATTTGGGATATTTGGAGTGTCACCATACAATGTTGATCAATTGCACATGATCTTAGATAAAAGGCTAAATAAAATCTCAGTATTTGCAAGGTTCCAAGCACATTCATAATAGATATTAATATTTTATGGCTTGTTTCTCAGAAGGGAAGCTCAAAGGTTTTGATGTTGATGGCTTGAGATAGCAATCCAGTAAGTTAATTAGGTAGTATCATTAACATGAGGAGATAGTATGTCCGGAGTGCTTCTCAATTTAAATGTCTACATGAATTCCCTGGAGACCTTAACAATATAGACTCTGGATCTGTAGGTCATGGATGAGACACAGTAGTCTACATTTTCAAAAAGCTCCTAGATCATTCCAGAGTTGAGCTGCTGATGTGCAAGCCACACTTCTGATAGCAAAAAGTTCTTGGGATTGTATCTGGAAAAAGTTAATTGTTATTTACATTGGGCTGGGGTTGTAAGTACAGAGAAGTTTTCTTTCACAGTGGAGGTAGAGATTGGACAACAAACAGGAATTAAGAAAAAAAAGCAAAGTATAGAATCAAGGTGTAAAAAAAAATGATAGGATCAAGAGTAGTAGACACTAAAATCAAGACTGGGGAAGGAATTTGCTAGTCGAAATTATTTTTCTTAGGCAGCAGCTTGGGCCCTGATGAGAGTTCAAGGGATATCAAATCCCCTTGACCTCTTTAGCTGTGTGTGAAGGGATGAAGTGTCAAAGTTTCATCCTTGTGTGTGTACTGAATGCTGGAGTACAGAGCCAACATGTATCTGAGAGCCCATGGCGAAGGTGGTAGTAACCTACACCAAGCAATGTCATTTGACCAGAAATCAAGAAACCAATTTGGAAATCAGGAATGACTGCGCCTTCTTTGGTCGTGGTATCTGAGCTAGTTTCTGCATGGTTCCTGATTCTGCTTTCAGGTATTAATGATTCAAAGCCTAGGGACCATCACTCAGACTTTCATGGTGACAACAGAAACAGTGACCCACATTACTGAGCACTAGGTAATAAGCACTGTGCTAGGCATTTGAAGAATATCATTTCACTCAAAATCAAAATGCTGGGAGAAAGATCATATTATCATTATCCCGCCTCACTAAAAACACCATGTCTTCCAATACCCGGCTTTTTAAATCAAGGGACATGAGGACTTTGTGAAGTTCAGTGGTTTGTCAAGGCCTCAGTAGTGTGACAGACAGGACTGAGATCAAAATGGTTCTTTTTTTTTCATGTTTTAAAAAATATTATTTATTTAATGTATATGAGTACACTGTAAATGTCTTCAGACACACCAGAAGAGGGCATCAGATCCCATTACAGATGGTTGTGAGTCACCGTGTGGTTGCTGGGAGTTGAACTCAGAACCTGTGGAAGAGCAGTCAGTACTCTTAACTGCTGAGCCATCTCTCCAGCCCCAAAGTGATTCTTTCAACTAGCAGATCCAGCTTCTTCCTGTAGCTCTCCTCTTAACCATTTAAAAAATGGCTTCTCGAAAGGACAACTTCGAAATCAGACACTTCCATTTTCCTGGAGTTCAATAAAACGGTGTCCCCGGGCAACAACAAGTATAACTGGGTGGTCTCTAGTTATCAGAGTGACCCTAATCACAGGTCTTGAATGCTTGGGCTGAAATAGTTTCACTTGGGGGAATGAGGGGTGTGGGGTAGATGAAATGAATGGATTCTGTGTTCCAGCCAACACTTGAGGGGCCTCCTCCCAAAGAGGAATGCTGAACAGCCTGAGGAGTCCAGTTCATACAGACTGGTAAAGGGCCCCGATATTGGAGATTTTTACAAAGCCTCCAAAGCATTCTGGTGGACAGCAAGGACATGTCCCCAGGTAGCCAGCCAAGTTCTTAAGGAAAGTGCACTCCTAAGACTTCCTCAGGACATAAATGACATGAGCCTGATGACTACCAACACTATTTTCATGGGGACTTTGCTCTTGTCATGGAACTCAAGTGGGACTCTGTGCCTTTAAAGCCACAATGGATACACACACACACACACACACACACACACACACACACACACACACACACATATATATATATATATATATATATATAATGAAAACAGAAAAAAAAAAAACAAAAACCAAAAAACAAAAAACCTCTGCAGAGAAACCCTGTCTCGAAAAAACAAAAACAAAAACAAAAAACAAAAGCAAACAAACAAACACCTCTGGACTTCATAGGTGAAAAAATGTAAATGTGGAAAAGATGAGCTTTTAAAAAACAAGGAAAGAAAAAAAAAAAACTGTTTCTGCAGAATGGCTTTCCGAGGAGCCTGAGCCAGCTGTGGTACTTCGTGTGCTCAGAGGTAACCTCGAGTTAGGCTCACTAAAGGCCAGCAGGATCCGCCTCAGTTTGGCTGAGAAAGTGCAGTCACTGGATGTCCGAGATATTACGCAGGGATTTGAATGCTGGGTACAAGTGCAACATGGAAATTATTTCAACAGTAAGTCTGGGTGTCAAGTGTCCTGCTGGGACTCTGGGGTCGGATGCTCCCGTGGACGAATGGAGAGGCGGCTGGAGCCCCATGAAGCCCCATTGCACGGAGGTGGCACGGTGGCCAGTAAAATTTGCCTCAGGGTTTTGGAGCTGGCCTTTGTGCTACAAACATCGCCAGGACGCTTTTATTTTCAGATGATTCAGCTGTAAGAATGTGCGTGTGTGTCCAAGCTGTCCAGATGGAGTCAAGCCTGGTTGTGCTCCCTTTTGATCCCCACCTTCTCTTCCTGCTGCTCCTGAACTGCTGAACCCGGGAGAGCTGTTTGCCTTTCCGTGGCAGAATGACATCAGCAGGGGGGAGTTCCTGGGCCAAGGGAGCCAAGTCCTCAGACACCATCTCGGAAGTAGGACAAGTACATTTTGTTTCTCCAATTCAACCCAGAGAACTGCTTGGTCCCTGAGGCCTGTGCCAAATGTGTTTGCGCAACCTCGGCAGCGGTGCCCAAAATGAGGCGCAAGACTCCGCCAGAGGTTTCTTTCGTTTTGTTGTAGAATGAATACTCACAGATGGCAGGGCTAGCGTTGGTGGCCCTGTCGATGCGAATTGTAGGCTCAAAACTCTGGAAAGGTCAGGGTCCTAGAAGGCATGGTACTAAGCCTCTGGCTAGGCCTATCATAGCCCATTGCCTCAGTGCGTAGCCCAGCCAAGGCACACAGAGCACTGAGGTAAAGCTGGCCAGGGCTCTGTGCCATCTTATTTTGGCTAGGAGCATGTTCCTGGGCGGGGGTGGGGGAGCTGGGGAGGAGAAAAGCTACCAGTTTGGCTATTGCTCCCGAACATTTGCTCTGCATTCTTGAGTCCTCTTGGTTAAAGTCCCTATACCCCAGGCAATAGGGCAAGAATACACACACTCTACACATGTGAATGCATGCGTACACAGAGAGACCCGAAACATCTTCGTAGATAAAAACCAGCTATTGCGTGTGTGCCTATTTATATGCATATTTTTGTAAGGAGAAATCAAGTACTATGAAAATATGTGCATATGTAAATGGCCAATATTTGAAGGCTAATGCTGGTATCTTTCAAAGTCTAATGTAATAATAAACTTGTATGTTTTGTAGGGCCTTATAGGTCACGGTAAATTCCACATGTCTCGTTCATCTGATGGGCCTAACCACTATGTAGAGCATATGTTAGTTTCTTCTCCAGTTCAACAGTTAAGGAAACCAAGGAAGTAACTTGCTCAAGATTGTGTGTCAGTCGAGTCCCAGGATCAGGACTAAAAACAGAGGTAAACTCCATCCCATCTCCTTACCCTACTGGCCACTAATCTTTATGGTAAAACGACCAAAGAGAAACAGTCCTGAAATCTACTCATCTATTTGTAGGACTGGATGACATGGCTCAGTCCCTCCCAGAGTAGTCAAGAGACCAACGGTCACATCTGCTTCACTTGGGACTTAAAAAAAAAGAAAGAAAAAAAAAAGAGTTCCAAGTCCATCCCTGACGGTCTGAGTCACAATCTGCACTTTGACAGCATCATGTGTGTGATGAGCCAAGTTGGGGACACGAGGGAGGGTGGGGCTAGGGTTATAGGCTCTTTCCTGGCACACTTAAGAGCTCCTGAATGTTTAAATCACATAATTGGAGGAACAGAAAAAGAGGAAAAGAAAAAGAAGAGATAGGAGAAGGAGGAGGAGGAGGAGGAGGAGGAGGAGGAGGAGAAACAGCTGCTACCAGCCCATGCTAGAAGCTTATACTCACTGTTCTGGTAAGAGCCAGATATAGGAGACCGTGCCTCCAGCTGGCTGTTCTGCAGTCAGGGTTGGAAGCTGTTAGAGTAGACCAGGTGCTTTCCACCTTTGCTGAGTCTGAGTCTTGTCCACAGGAAACAGCCGAAACATGCATCAGCTGCCCCATGCCTGGTGTGTGCATCCGGATTCATAGAACATTTTGTCATATTGAATCTAAGCTTTCTTATTGCTTGGAGAGCTCATCAGATAAATACCTGCTGGTGGCCGTTCCCTGTGGGTAACTGTTCCAAGGACACAGTAAATCGGAGTCCCTTTCTTTTCTTGGAAAGAGAATCAAAATGTCAAGAGAGAAGCTGCTAGATCCCATATCTATCCGAAGAGATGTGAGCAGGTTTGTGGTATGTTAGGAGTGTTGCAGAGCATTAGGATACTCAGGGTGAGGAGAAATTACTGGCTCAGATCATTTGCAATTTAGGCAAAGCTCTTGGGGGTGCCTCAAGATGAACAGGATGGCTAGTCCCTCTACACATGCCACCTAGAGCATCAACAAGAAGTATTTGGGCTCCAGGAATGACCTGACTACCTGGTGGGGCACTGGTTGAGAGCTCTGAGGACCTACTGTGTTGATTGCACCTCTTCTGATTTTTTTTTTTTTTTGAGATGCAAAGCCCCAAACAACCTCTACATTTTCCCGTGTTCAGAGTTGCAATGCCGGAGTTGGAGCCATGCTCACTCTGCTGCGGAGCCATCTGTTTGAGACATCAAGACAAAATTCATCAGGGAATGCTTATGTCTAGGTCAAGACAGGACAGCTGTGTGGCTCAGGCCACAGACCCAGCCCACGCAGGAGCTTGTAACTCTAGATGGCCCATATCCAGGGGGGACGGACTTATTTACTAGGTTTGCAAGCAGTCTAGAAACAGATGAGGATTTCTTGTGGAACCCTGCCCTGCCACTGATAGGCAAGCCTGGGCACTCGTATTGTCATCTGACAGCTATGCCTGTCAGGCCTTGCCCTGGACATGTGAGGACACGTGCTTAGTCTGGGTGCTGCACACAGAAAATGGGCAGCTGTTGCCATTCCTGGCAGCCGGACTTGAGCCTGGTCACGTCCCGCTCTGCTAACTGCCTCGCCTCCTCTGCTTTGCTCTCATGGCTTAAGAACTGTATGTAAAAACGGTCTGTGTGTGTGTGTGTGTGTGTGTGTGTGTGCGTGCCTGCGTGCGTACGTGCGTGCGTGTGTGTGTGTGTGTGTGTGTGTGTGTGTGTGTGTGTGCGTGTGTGCGCGCGCGCGTGTGCCTGCGTGCGTACGTGTGTGTGTGTGTGTGTGTGTGTGTGTGTGATTTGAAAGCTTCTTGGATTGCTCTCTTCTCTTCTTCCATTTCATCTCCTCCTGGCCCACATACAGGGTCTTATAGCTAAGTCTCTGATTCTTCCTCCCCAACATGACCCCAGGGCAGTGGGAAGTAATGTGCAAATGGTTTCTCTGAAGTCTTGGGCTAGAGGATCCAGTAGGTTCTGGGTTCTCAGTACCTGAAGCGATCCATGTACACTCTCTGCAAGTGATTGATTGGTCCACTGGCTATCTCACGACCACCACAAGACAAATTGTGATCATCCACCTAAGCAAGAGGCTGAGATGGGAGGGTTGGTGTCTTCCTGCACATCAGTGAGAAGCTGGACATGGGCGATGTGGTTGAGGGGTTCTCCATTCTTCTACAATTTAGAGTTTTTCAGAACATTTATATTTTTATTTTTAAAAATTTAAATTCATTGTTTTAATTTTTTGTGCAATGACTAATATAGATGGGTTCTGGTGATATTTTGAGGCACATATATTATACAATGACAAATTTCAAGTAATTAGCATATCTATCACTTCCAATATTCATCAGTGGCTTTGATCAATGACTATCCCCACCCTCATCCACTCCCAGAATCCTTATCTAACTAGAGTAGGTTGAGCAGGCCTGTGTATACTTTATAAGCTGTCTTGTTATTCCTCCTTCTTTGTGTAAGCAGTGTCATATTTTCCTTTTCTAATGCGTTTAATGTATGTGCATGAGTGCACACATACACACACATTTGTGTGCACTCATGTGTGTGTGTGCACACGTGTGCGTGTGTGACTGTGGAGACCTAGAGTTGACACTAAGCATCTTCCTTGATTGTGTTCCACTCTGTTTATTGAGAACCCAGAGCTCACCAGTTCTGCTTAGCCTAGATAGTCAGCTTGCTCTGGAATCCCATGTCTCTGTCTCCTTGAATGCTAGGATCACAGGCATCCACTGTCTGTTATTTTACACAGGTTTTGGGGATCTGAACTGTGGTCTTCACTCTTTGTTGTCAAGTGCTTTATCTGCTAATCCACCCAGCAAGCTCAACTCACCAAACTCCGACCTGCATGTTTTCAGACAAGGTTTCATGTCTCCCTGGGTGGCCTATACTTTTCTATGTAGTTGGCAATGGCTTTTAACTTCTGGTTCTCCGGTGTCCTAATCAGGAATGTCCTTACCCCACCAGGACTGTTTTTATGAGGTGCCAGGGATTTGCAT
Source organism: Mastomys coucha (assembly GCF_008632895.1). Classification (NCBI taxonomy): domain Eukaryota; kingdom Metazoa; phylum Chordata; class Mammalia; order Rodentia; family Muridae; genus Mastomys; species Mastomys coucha. The sequence continues at coordinate 3,063,045 of NW_022196898.1, forward strand.
GCTCGGAAAGCAACTGAGCTATATCCACAGACTGCTGGATCTTAAATAATGTCAAACTAGGAAATCCCTTCTTTCAAGATGCCTAGCAAGATCCCTCTCAAATTCCCAGAATCCGTGTAAAAGACAAGAGGATAATCTCACAATCGCAGAGTCCGTAGAGGGAAGCCTGTGCAAGGAAAAGTGTCAGGGAAAAAAAATGCAATTTCACTACTCCCTTGCAAAGCAGCGGCTTATTAACTGCTAACTAAGTGTTGCCCTCTGGTTGTCCCAGAGGGGCTGGCTGTAATGAACAAGGTGGAAGAATCTGGCTCATTTGTAATTACACATTAGCACCACTGAAGTGCAGTTCACACCCACCCTCTCCATACGGAGCATCTCTCAGGCCAGTCTCTGTGCCCCAGGGCCAAACTTTCCATTGCTTATTCAATTATGTTGTTCCATAGCTAATCACTTTTACGTTTGCCTAATTCTTCTACAGTGAACTGCCTCTGGAATGGGGGAACCATTTGCATATCTGTGTCTTAATTATCCTCTGCTTTGGAGAGGATGAGAACTGCCATTCCCCCTGCCTCACAGCTGGGCAGATTCCGGCTGGGAGTGGAAGGAGATCAGTCAGCCCTGGCTGGAGGTTGTGGAGTTCCTGCACCTGCTGACTTCCAGTTGCCCAGCTGAGCTAACTGCTAAGACAGAGCAGCAGGAGAGTCCTTTCCTGTGGACACCACTTGCATGCTTGGTATGTGTATAAATAGCTCAGTGGTATAGCCTTTGCCTAGCCTGTGTGCTAAGGCCTTGAGTTTGATCCACACCATGAAACCAAACCAAACCAAACCAAACCAAACCAAACCAAACTGATCCAAAACCTCAATCCAACTAAATGCAAACCAAAACAATAAAAACAAGCAAGAATGGAACAATAAGCAAACCTAAACCAATTCTCTCCCCTCCAAACCAAAGCCAACACAACAAGGTAAGAACGTGTCCCCTTCAACCATCTCCAACCATGGCAATAGATATGGAAGAGGACAGATTTTCCACAAATACTTTAAAAAAATTAATAAACTAGTGTGTGTGTGTGTGTGTGTGTGTGTGTGTGTGTGTGAATATGCAAGCCACAGTGCATGCTCAAGGACAGCTCTTCAGGGGTCTGTTCACAACTCCCCTAATCATTGTTTTTCTATTTCCAGTCAAGCATGCAACAGACAGACTCCTGGACAGTTGTCCTGTCTCTGCCTCCCATGCTGTCTCTGGAGTCCTGGGCTTGCAGATGTCTACCACTGTAGGCTCCAGGCATTGAACTCAGGGTTCCAGGATTGTGCAGCAAGTGCTTTACTCACCAAACCATCTCCCCAGCCCTGGAAGAGCCATTTTAAGAGGGTCTTTATAGAATAGCTTTATCATGTTAGTGGGGTTTCCCTACAAAGAATTGGAATCTCAGTGTGGAGGGATGCAACACCTAGCTTGGGGTTCTGATGTTATACTAAGCATGCGTAGCTCTGCTGAATGAACCTTTCTGTGGTGATGGATTGTTTTGTATCCACGATGCTCAGCTTGATAGCCGTTAGCTGCAAATGACTACTGAACACCTAAAACTGGTTATTGTGACTGAAGGCCCACACGTTAAAGTACCCTTGATTTTTAATAATTTGCGATTAAAAGTAAGTCACTCCATCTGTCTCAGGGCTACCTACTGGTTTACAGTCAGTCAAGGCAGGACAATGTGACGAGTAACTAGCCCTAGGTGTGATGGGGACACAGTGTCCTGTCCACAGAACAGCTCTGCCTTGCTCTAATAAATAGCTGCGGTGTGAAACCTCGGTGGGCTGTGTATATACCTATAGGTGCTCCACTTGTCATGAGATTTTGTCCTGAGAAGACTATGAAATATTGGGAATGTAAACCCAAAGTACATTTAATGAGCCCAGCCTGCAGAGCGTACCTGTGTAACACACAGAACCACGGTGGTTGTTTCCCTTCCTGATCACAAATGGCTGGATGGGAGCTGCCCAGAATGCTCAGAGATGACTAGGAAAAGATCAAAATTCAGATTTTGCTACATGATCTCTCGTGAATGTGCACCCCCATCACATGATCTTAAAGTTGGAACATCATCAGGGAAATGACTGAAAATAGGCTGTATTTTTATCCCATTTTTATCCTCTGGACATTTTTGCTTTGCCAGACTGACATGGGAATTTATTCATTCCTCTTATTCTTCCAGGCAGGAGGACTATCCTCCAGGCATCTCAAATACCCCTGTGGGAGAAAAGAGGGACTCCGCCTCTTGGCTTCAAGGATCTGGAAACAGTCTAGAGGCCTGCAGTGTCTTTGAAGTATCACATTTTGTCCCTATAAACAGCATGAAACCATGGCAATCCATTCTTCTATATATTTGTACTTACTTAATATTAAGAGAAAATCCTCTCCAAATCTTCAAGTAAAACTGAAGTTATAAAGAGAGACAGCAGTTTTATCTCCTGGTTTCATGAATCATCATGCCTGTGGCCTGTCACAAGGAGCCCCATCCCGCTGTTAGACAAGTGTTGACATGCGCAAATGATTTAAACAGTCAATTTAAATTTCTCTGTCATCTCTACTCATTACTACTTAACAGATAGGTAGGACATTTATGTTTAACAGCACCGAGGTTTCTAGTCATTTCTAGAAAGGAGACTATGAATAGGTTGGGGGGAATGCCCCTGGATCCTGCCTCGTTATCTTTAAATTTAAGGTACTTCGAGGCATTGTATAACAGATTTCTCCAAGACTAAAACATTCTATCATCAGGAAGCTCCTTAAACAGGAAGGCCAAGAACTCAGAATAGCTTCAGGAAGTCTCTGAAGCTGACCAGATTCACTAGGTCCATCCCTGCCAAAGTAATAAAAGCTGAGAGTCATTCTCCAAAGGAAGGAATCTAGACGGCAAAGAAGACTCTCAGATAAGCCACACTGCAGAGACAACTCCAACTAGACCAGCTACCTGGAAGACCGAGCTAAGTTGTCTGGAAGAGGTTTAGACCAGAGTCACTAGAAAATGACACTGTCCAGCAGGCTGTGCAGTGTGCTTCAGGTTCCCAGCTTTGATGAGCTGTCACCTCTACCGGGGTGGGTGTTGGTGACGCAGCTGTCTCTGAGTTGCCCCTTCACCATCACCTATAAGTAACCCCAATGAAACTCATTGCTTCACCAAGCTGGGCTTTGGTGGTATCTACTTTGATCTGTCATGAGATCCCTACCTGGGATGGGTAGATGTGTGTGTGTGTGTGTGTGTGTGTGTGTGTGTGTGTGTAGCATCTATCTACCCAGGGAAAGTTTTGTCACACAGCATAAGATAAAAAATACAGACATATGGCAAAGCAGACCATATTACAAGGAGGAAATAATTCAGCAGGGTGTGGTGGCACACACCTTCTATCTTAGCACTTGAAAGGCAGTGGCAGGCAGATCGTGGGTGAGTTTGAAGCTAATCTTATCTACATAGTGAATTGCAGGTCAGCCAGAGCTTCATAGTGAGAACCTGTCTGGGGGAGAGAGGGGTGTGACAGAGAGAGAGAGAGAGGGAAAGAGGAGAGAGAGGAGAGAAAGAGAGAGAGGAGTGAGGGAATAAGAGGAGAGAGGAAGAGAGGGAGGAGGTGGGACAGAGGGAGGGAGAGGGAGAGAGAGAATTCAAGGTCACTTGCTATTAAGAATGCCCTTGTTTTCTAGGCTACATTTGTCTTAAAAGAGAAAGATGCAAAGGATGCTATAGGAGTCGTGAAAAATAAACTCAGCTCATTTGGGAATTTACTGAAAGTGGCTCTACTTCAGTTCTTAACAGAAATTTCTTTAAGAAAGCCAGTGTAAGAGAGGTTGCAATGAATATTTAGTGCATACACATATACTTTGATGGGGAACATGTATAATACAAGAAGTACAGATCACACAAAAGAAGTCATAGGTTGCCTCCAAACTCATTATGTCGATGATGACCTTGAACTTCTGGTCCATCTGCCTGTACCTCTTTAATGCTGACATCACAGGCATGTACCACCTTGGTCAGTTTATACAATGGACTGAACCCAGGTCTTCTTGAATGCTAGGCAAATGCTCTACCAATGAATCTAAATCCTCAGTTCCCTGGGTGATTTTTGGGACTTTGACTTCCCAACATACTACCATGTTTTCTTCATGTTTCTGCCTTGTCCCCTCCATTTTGCTAAGGCTTCTAGCTGGTTGGTAGACTTTGAGGGAAGTAGGAAAATTGGTTGGTGAGCAATGGGACAGACAGTTCTTGGTATTTTTTAATTAGATAAATGTTGGGAAATTTTAGGATTCTTTGCATGTTTACCATGCCTTGATGGGAACCACGCAGTGTACATTGTGAGCTCTCTTCTCTGGGACTGCTCTTATAGAGAGCTTTAGGTTTCGTCTTTGTTTGCTTGTTTTTGGGGTGGGTAGTAACTTTGGTCCCCTGCCTGCACTTTATTTTGTGGGTTTGGCTTTTGTTTCTCGATATTGAATTCACCATATTAGATCCACTATTTTACTTTTTATCCTATCTAATTTTTATCCCATCAAATATTGCTACCATAATTTTAATGTGACTACTGCATCCATTCCTACTATTGGGGTACCATAAACACCTCAAAGTGAAATTTGCTGAATAGAACTTACAGTTTTCCTCCATACCTGCTCCCTAGCTTCTCCCTTTCTGTCGGATGGCCGAGAAATGGCTCACGAAGCTCCTCAAGTCAAATGCCCCTCCTTAGTTCCAAACTGATGGAGATCTGACTGCTCCAAAGTGATGGAGATCTTCCTTACAATGTTCCTAGGCAATGACCCAGCCACCGTAGTGTTCTTTCCTCGAAATTTGGTCTCAATGTCTGTAGTAACTTTAACCCTGCTCTCCTGAAATCATGTTTTTAGAAAACAGATATAGCCATCTCTTACTTCAAATTTCCTATTGACCTTTGTTTAAGAACTCTGTAGAGGTTACGAGATCTGTCCTAAGTGAACCTGGGTGGAACTGCTCAGTCAGAGCTTCAGTTGATTGTCACCTAGTGCTTCACAATCAAGCTGCACAGCGGCTCACCACTCCTCAGATCTCACATAGTCAATTGTGGCTCTAGGTTTGTAGACTTCAGTTGCCAGGGATGACTGACTCTTCTTCCTATTTCTTAACCCATCTGTCATTCAAGCCTGCTTGAAAGTACCAATGTTTTAGATTTATTTCTTCTACAGCTCCTTCAGTTGGGATTAGCTATTATGTCTCTTACATCTTTCAACTTGCCCATGGTTCTCTTACAGTGGTATTGTTTGTAATGTATAGATTAGTGACCATTTGGGGAGATTCTGATGGCATATATGTTGTTCCCTGATGTGTCCCCAGAGTCTAGCACAATGTATATGCCCATAACTTTTACCCAAGTACCAACCTTAGCAGTGATGGTTAGCTAAATTCTTGGAGAATACACCTAATTTCAAGTAATCAAAGAGGCCAGAAGGAGGACTTAGGTCTCCTAGAGCTGGTGGTTGCGAGCTGCTCCTATGGGTGCTAGGAACCAAACTCGGGTACCCTGGAAAGGGGCAAAAGTTCTTCATAGCTAAGCTGTGTATCTAGCCCCAAATTAACATTTTGTTAAAGGCATTTATGAGTGAATCAAGGGTTATCATCAGAAAAGGCCTCAAACTTATTTTAAATTACCTTGTGCCTGTCTGAAAAACTGAAATTATTGTTTAAGCCCCTCAGACATTACACCACTAATCCTTTTCTAATGATCTCATCCTAAGACACAGCATCAGCGGGGGACTCTTGAGCCTCCCCTCCCTGTAACGACATAATGAGCAGATTTGGGTATTTACATAATAACTTAGGATGATTTCAGAGCGTTTTAGACAAAATATACAGCCACTTAGATTGGAGTCATCGCACCCATCTCAGCTCTCTTAGGAATTAAAGGGAGATGGAAATGGAAAAAGCAAAAATCTGGGAGTGTTTGGGTGTGTCCCACTTGGTCTCAGTTGTTAAATACCCTGGGTTTATATCGAGATGTCATAATTAGGAAATTGGCTTCATAGAGAATACAAGCACTGAAGCTTTGAGCAAAATATTAAAAAAAAAAACTCGGTTGAAGCTAAAAGCAACTAACTCAGTTCTGGAGTGGTACTGAAAACAGCTAGTAATTATCATTTTTACAGGGGAGGCCACTGAGCCCAGTTTGACCTGATTTGCTATGCTGCTCATTTCTGATGTACAGGCTGCCTTTGTTTAGTATTTTACTTCTATGTCTTTTCTTTAAAATTCCCAAATAACCCAATGGTTATTTTTACCTTAAGACATTTACACACATGCTTGCTATGTTCTTTGCTCCTCTTTCTTCTTGGGAATCATTTTCTTTCTTTTGCCTGCAGCCGCTCATTTGTAAGAGTGTCTGTCGGCTCTATAACTACCGCTCCTGGGCTTTTCCTATTTAAAAAAATGTGTTATTCTCACCCTCTCATTTCAAAGAGAGCTCTGCTGTGCCTCCAATGGTTCGGCTCCGATTGTGGCTGTTGATGAGTCTGCTGTAGGCTGGTGTCCTGTTGAGATCACCTGTCTTGGTCTCTGTACACCTCTTCTCTGTCTTTGGTTGTTTTGCACACTCACCGTGAAGTGCCTCCATGAGTGCTGCTCTTATGGCCTTCCTGAGTCACAAGGTAACTGCCATAAGTCAGCTCTGGGAAAGACTACTTTCCTTTTGGTGTAATTACCCCAATCTGCCACTTGGAACTCTTATCAGATTCCTTTGAGATCTTTATTGAGGTCTGTACCTCTTTTTTCTACTTCGCATGTTTGAGAGCAGTTCAGCCCCTAATCCTTTTAAAATATAGACATAATTACATATTCTGAGATCCAAGGACAAGGTAATCTACTCCAATCTCTTTCTCAGGTATATTTTATTTTATGTTTTTTTAAAGTGCAAGTGTTAAGAGTATGTCCTCACTGTCCTTCTCTCTCCATACTGCGCACAACCAGTGTACAGGGTGTGTATACCCTGTGAACAGGATGAAATGCTTTGAACAAGGCAAAATGATTGTCTATTTTGCAATTACCCATGTTACCTGGTATGTACTTGCATCTTCCCAGACTTACTGTCAAAAATCCACCAAGTTCTTGGAATTCTATAGAAGAAAATACTTAGTCTTCTCCTCAAGCTTGAAGACCACTGACCTAGCCTTTCCCTCTTCAAGTTCTGTCCTTTTACAATATGATAAAGCTCTCAGGATAGAAAACAAGCTCGCCAACCCAGGTCTTCAGTCGTACCGTGTATATGCCTCTGTTTATACTGTGTGTCCATGTGTATACACACATTGGTGTAGAGGGAGAGCTACAGACAGAGTGTGTGTGTGTATATGACTGTGCGTCTGCATGCACACACATCAGTGTAGGGGGAGAGCCAAGGGCAGCCTGAGATGTGGAGCACCTTCTGCTACTTAAATGGGCAGAAGACGAGGAATCGCCCACTGCCTTGTAGAGATAAAGCCTGCCTGGGGTCATCTCGAGCAGAACAGGCAGCGATTGGTTCAGGAAATGCAGGATAATAACTAATCTCCAATCTACTCTCTTGCATTCCTGTGGGGGTCCCCATTATGGGTGAGCTAATGATCTGGAGGAGGGCATTGCTAATCCGCTAATGGCTTTAAATTGCATTAACTTTGAGGGCTTAGGTCATCAACATGGGATGAAAAAGAGTGTATGCACATTGTATGAAATATCCATGGCAGCTGAGACATATTACTACAGTGTAGGGCCTAATACAGTCTGACAGGGGGTTGCTAGGCTAATTACAAGGAGCAGACTGCATCTCTTTTTCTTGTCCCTTCTAGTATCCTCAGAACTCTGCTGGTTTTGCCCAAAGTTGGCTGTTTGCAGAGAATGGGAGGGGAAATCAGCAGGACAGTGTCAAACCCTCCCAATGAAGCTCCCTCTTGACTCTCTGCAGCTGGGAAAGCTCCACTCATTCGAAAGACCCCTATCATTACATCAGGATGCCCAAGTTACCCAAGGTACCGTTCCCACCTCAGCCTCTTCAGTCTTGCTCCCATCTGTAGCCCCCTTCTACTAAGTAAGGTGACATATTTACAGGATTAAGGGATTAGGAGTAGTTCTCAAATTGTGGGTCCAGACTCTCGGGGGGGGGTGCATATCAGATAGCCTGCATATCTTATATTTATATTACCATTACATAACAGTAGCAGAATTATGCTTATAAAGTAGCAACAAAATAATTTTATGATTGGGAGTCACCACAATGTGAGGAACTGTATTAAAGGATCAGTGTTAGGAAGCTTGAGGACCACTGGCTTAGGGTGAGAACAAATTTTCAGGGATGCTATTATTTGACTCGCTACTCACATCCAGAGGTTAGAAATCAGGGCCAAGTAAAACTCAATCTCCAAATGGAGTAAATGTACCTGCCATGGTTTGGTAGGCCAAGAACTGGTAGGGACTAACATGTATTGAATATGAAGCAGAGATTCTGTGGATCAGAAACTTATGGTCTAAGTGCCCTTTGGGGCTCTGTCCAGAGGACTTATGCCAGATCATTTGTTCATAAGCCTATGAATATATACTTTTAGTCAAAAATCATAAATTAGACTAATGTGTTTTAAATAATGAATAATTTCTTTGGGTCATGGGGTGTGGTAGGATTTTCCCTGTCCAATTAGTTTAAATATTAGTGCAGCAAGAGGCCTGTGATTGTACAGGGAAAAGGGAGGCAGAGCTAAGAGTTGCAGAGACAGGAAGGAGGAGAGAGAAAGAGAGAGACAAGATGGATAGGATGGTTCAGAACCAGCATGGCTTTGAATAGCCACAGGTAGATATGTTATTATATAGGGATAAAATAATTGGGGTAACTTGTCTAATCTAGGTGGGCAGTTTGTACCGTTATCAACTGGCACAGAAATTATTGTGTGGACATCTTGTGAATTGAGAATTTATTGATATATAAATCTGACTGGTTAATTATAAGCTTTAAGAGTTTTGTTTCTACTGGGTTGCTGGGTGTTGTGGTGACTGACCAAAGGTTAGACAGTTGTTGCGTGGGGCTGGCATGGCATCAATACACCAAGGGAACTCGGGAACTCCAGCCCAAAGAGATCACCGAGGTGAGATCACCTGACTGGAGCCGTGTGGCTCAATTGTGCCCCACATAGTTCGAGAAGCTCAGGAACTTGCCAGTTGTTTTTAATATTTCCAGAAACAATGGGGTGTCTAGGAAGGAGGTATTTAAAGAGGTGAGTACATAGCCTCATGGTTAAAAGGGAACCAGGGGATCCCTAGGAATGATAAACAAGTCATGTATGTGAAAATGTCTTAAGCACACTCAAGGGGTCTAATGAGGAATGATGGAGTAAAAGAAGTGTGAATCTACTTTGATTAGATACAAAAGTAAAACTGTTCAGGCTGGGACTGTGGAAGTGGAAGAATATGCCCTTAAAGAAACCCTAGTTCTAAACACTAGAACCTGTAACCAAATGACCTTGGATTTTGGTAAAATGTACTGGAATAGGTTCAATGTCATGAAGAGTGTTGGAAAGTGCTGGGAAAGATTTTGAGTCATAAGTAGGGAAACCGCCCCACCTCCCATTTGCCTGTATGAGTTGAAAGAGGATGGTGGAGTGTGGAGAGTGCAGGCAACAGCAACACAAGACATACTGCATCACTGAGCACTGAGGACCGGGAGTGGAGGGATGCAAGTGACCTCTAGGAGTGGAAAGGCTGAAAAGTGGAGAGTCCCCAGGAACCTCCAGACAGAACCAAGCTTTACCAATGTCACATTTGGATTTTTTGCTCAAGGGACTCAGCTGTGGACTTCTGAATCATTGAATGCACCATAATAGCATTGGTTTTGAGACAGATTTTTACTCTGTCACCCTGACTTGCCCGGAACTTGCTGTGTAGATAAGGCTATCCTCAGACCCATAGAGACTGGATTGCTTCTGCCCCCCAAGTGCTTGGATTAAAGGTGTGTACCATCAAACCTGGAAAGTTTGTATTGTTTTAAGACAATCGGTTTGTGGTCCTCTGTTGTGGTAACAGTAGGTACAAGTGAAGGACATGTGTGGTTTTGTGAGTTTGTGTCTTGTGATGGAGTCCAATGCTGAATGGCTGTTGTCTTGAATCACAACTTAAAGAACAAAAGAATAAATGAACTATAGACTATGGGACAATTGTCCCACCCTAGAAGACTTGGGGTGTTGATACTTCTTTGCTGTGGTAACGTGTTTCCCTCTTTTATAAACGTCTTTTGATTTGGACTCAGACGTCCACAGAACATGCGAACACTCACAGTCTCCCTAAACACACATGTATATACAGGCACATAAACAACTCTCTGTCTTCCTAAATTAAGCCTGGGTTGAGGAAACAAAATGCTTTCCAACTGGGGCCCATCGTGGTCTGGAGGGACAGCCTGTAGGTAGCTAATGTTACAGTTCAGACTGTGAAGTGTTCTGAATCAGATGACCTTAGACTCTTGGGTCAGCCTAATTAAGCCTTTCTCTGCCTGTACGGAATGTTCTGGTTGGTAGCAGTGGTTGTGTAACTGTTTAAACTGTACACCTTTGCTCCAGGGAGCTAGCTTGGACCATGCTCTCCACTCCTCTGTTTTTCTGTGAAGCATGCAGTAGGATAGCTGTGCCCCTTTCAATGAATAGGAATAGCACACACTCAGTTCTGTCATGAAATTTCTAGGTTTGTGACTATCAAAGGGGTGAATTTTGGAGGCAGGCAGGAGGTAGAAAAGGCTAGTGTTACCACTCAGAGAAGCAAAAGGTCTTTCCTTTCCCATACCGTCCAGTGAGCTTGCAACGGGAACCTCAAGGAGCTGAAATTGAAAGGGGACAGTGGGAAGGTGACCGGAGGCCAACACGAGAACTCTGGACTACTGAGTTTTATCCTCAGAGCTAGTGTGACAAGGGGAGGCGCTAGTTATACTTTATGTTATTCTGTTAGGTGATCTTTTGTCATGAACTGGGTGAAACGGTGAGCCCACACAGCTTGGCTAGGATCCTCTGTAGGGCAGGAGAGACAAGAACGCCCTACTGCTTCAGCATTGGCGTGGACTAAGGTTTTGTTTGTTTGCTATAACCTCCAAGTTTTAGAATGATATCACAGCTTTCCTCGTCTCAGATTGTCTAACCTACAGTTTGCCAAAGGTGATGGGGGGTCTCAAAAAGAGAATGATGCTCTCACCCGGGGCAAGTTGCTCGGCTTGTCTCTGACCTGCGTTTTCACCTGTAAACTGAAGACAATAGTGCCATGCTCAAAACATTTTTTTTTTGGTGGGGGCTTAGCAAATTGTGCACACAAAGTACACAGGATATTGCTACCCGAGAGTGCATCCTCTATACACAGCTACTCTTGCTATTGGCATACTCATGAAGTAAGACTCTGTCAGTAATAAGGCTAAATGCTCTGGGACAAAGATGATCAGACAAGGACCTGACTGGTGCCCTGCTGCAGTTTCTCAGGAGGAAAGATGCAGGAATAACTAAGAACAAAGCTAAGACTCTCTGGGGGCTATGGCTCCACGATGGAGCAGTTGTTGATCAAGCACAAGGCTCTATTTCCAATTCTACTACCACAAAAGAAACCGAAACGGAAACCACGGATGCTGCGCAGACTCTGAACAGGGTAAAGCATGCTGCCCACTGGACCTGGGAAGCTTTAGCTTATGAAGGACTTTTCTCTCTTTCAGCCTCAGAGTGAAGAGATGAAGGGTATGTAGGTGTTCAGGAGACAGATGGGTGGGAAGGATATTTCAGACATAACTGTATCCCCTTCTTTCCTGCTTGGTTGCACATCTCACAGAGGGGACAGGGCACAAAGCCTGACACACAGACGCGGAGTGACTGTTTACATACCTTAGCTGTGCCTTCACTTTGGTTCATTGAAAGTAGACAAACAAAGGCTTGGCCCTGCTTAGCAGAGAAGAGAGCAGCTATCAAAAATACCTCAGCTGGGGGATGGTGGCGCACACCGTTAATCCCAGCTCTCCAGAGGCAGAGGCAGGCAGATTTCAAAGGTCAAGGCCAGTCTGGTCTACAAAACCAAGACAGCCAGGGCTACACAGAGAAACCCTGACTTCAAAAAACCAACCAACCAACCAACCAACCAACCAACCAACCAACCAACCAACCAACCAACCAAAATAACCCCAAACAAACAAACAAAACCAAGAACCCAAACAACCCCTACCCCCAAAAACAACCCCTCAATGTCCACAATCACAGTGTTTACTAGGAACACAGGGAGATCCAGCAGCCCAGTCTCTCCTGGTCTTCACACTTCTGCTAGTCCCTGCTTTTGCTTACATCCATGCCAGAACAGGAGAAGAAGAGAGCCCCAAGAAAAAGGGTTCTGCTGCAGATGTGAGAGGAATAAGCCCCATCACTTGCTCAGCTGTAGTTCTTCCACACCTCTGACCATCCTCTTTCCTTCCTTTGTTGAAAGCTACTGATTTTAGTTGTCTGTAGGGAGCATGTGAAACATCAGTTATGGTGAAACTATCTCTCTACACTGTCTTCTTGGTGGGCAGCACTTAAGTCTGTTTTGTACTTAGTAGGTATTCAATAAATACTAGTTGACATAAGAAGTAGTGTCTTATATGAATAGAGGTTTGTTTTAGGGTTTATTTGGGTTGTAAGTTACATGAAGAGAAAGCCCAATCTTGACCTGCTCATTAGGGTATTCTTGGAGCTAACACAGGTAGTGGTCAGGAGGTGCTATCTATCTATCTATCTATCTATCTATCTATCTATCTATCTATCCATCTATCCATCCATCTATCTATCTATGAAGGTGCTAAATATATACATTTAGTACCTTTGATATAAGTCTCCACCTCCTTTCTTCTGCGCCCAATGAGTAGCTGGTGGTGAATAGGATTGTGCTTAGTGTGCATACTAAGCACAAATGGACATGGTGAGTGGGTGGATAAATAGATTGATACTGAATAAACAAATTGCTAGATGAGTGAATGAGTAGATGGCTGGATGGACAGAGAGTTGGGTAGGTAGGTGGGTAGATGAATGAGCATATGGTTTGGTGAATGGATGATGGGTAAATGAGTGAAGGTACATATGTATGTATTAGTGAATTGGATAATTACTAATGAGCCACTTTTCTAGGGATGTTTTCAGCTGTCATAATATTCCACAGCTGACTTTATCTGTGAGTATGTGTGTCATACTGTAAAGCTAAACACACAGCTGCAGGTGTGTCTTCCTTACTTTTTGATGCAATGAGGAAATGCTTAGGAGGAGTGGGGGCTAGGTGAGGGGTATATCCTTTCAGGTGTATAATGAGATTCCTTGAAACCACCCCATTTACCTGATCATGTTTAATCCTCACAGCAATTTTATGAAACAAGTGTTCTTATTACCACCAAACTGCAAGCACTTAATGAAGTGGAATAGTTAGCTGAGGAAATTTTAGCGTGAGGACTCGAACCTGGCTAGGTTGTATTCATTTAGAAGCCTGGACCCTTTCCTAATATAGAGAGTGGAGAAATCTTAGTGTCTAGTTGACCAAGAGGCCTCAGAAATATGAGTGGTTTTGTCTGAACCCAGTGAAGCCACTAATTTCTTGCCTTGGCAAATCGCTTAATTTGCCTTCTCGGTTTACTCTATATTTTAATGGAGGTAATAGAGTCCTAGTAGGAGTGCTGTGAAAAATCAATGCCTATAATAGAAAGCTTTGAGATAAAGAACTTGGGGGATGGTTGAGCATGTTGCCGAGCAGGAATGAGGAACTCATCTCGTTCTGTGTGAGCTGGTTTGTAATGCCCTGTGTCTGTACAAGATTCATTCGTTATCATGAGAGACCCATAACTGGACAAAGCTCTGAGGATAAGTGACTGTTGAGTGCTCAGCCCTCTCCTTCCATGGCTTAGGGAATATCACCGAAAAAGTGGCAATAAGAAAGAGCTGAAGGTTGGGACAAGTGCTATGAATTGCTGTCCTCTGGACATGGCTCAGCTGTTGTGCTCATGAGCTCAATTACCTGTGACTATCTGCATAAGACTTGCACAACATTGAGCCCATCAGCATTCCATCCTCAATGGGGTGGTGGTCATGAGGCCTCCCTCCCCCCATAAGGAACTATTGGTAGTTAATGGAGTACTTTTCTTCAGCATTGTATTCTATGTTAAGTTGCCTATATTCCATTAAATCACCCTCCATCACCCAAGGCCATGGGATGAACCCTGAACTCAGTGGTCTTCTTTCTCTCACACACAAAAGACACGAGGGGCTGAAGAAATGACTCAGTGGTTAAGAGCATGCATTTCTCTAGAAGAGGACCCAAGATCAGTTCCCACACCTATGTTTGGTAGTTCAAAACCACCTCAAACTCCAGTTCCAGGCTTCTGACACTTGACCCCTGAGAGCATCCTCAGTTTGTCTTACACACACACTTAAAATTTTTTAAAGCGAATCTTTAAAGACACAAAAATAGGAGGAAAATTTGTGAAGAAGAGTTCAGCAGGAATAGGAGGGGGTCTAAGAAAGGATAATGGGACGGTAGTGAATATGACCAAAATATGTTATACACATGCATGAATTTGCCAGAGAATAAATACACAGATTTTGCAAATTAAACCAATTTCCAATGATGAGTTCAGAGAGGAAGTGGAACTTGGTAAACAATTTCTAGATGTAATTTTCACATGCTTGTTTTAAATGGAGTTTTTAACTCTATATTATTGTAAAAGAAAAACCACTGTTATAAATTGCTAATGGTGGTATTTAAATTCTGCTGGGAAGTCAGAAAAAAAAAGCGCATCATAGCCATCACTTCTACTTTCAGTTGACATACTCGGCATGGTGTGATTTTCTGTAGTAAACTGCATGAAGCCACAGGACATGTAGAATGAACATCTCTCTATGCTTATGGGTCTTTTCTTTCCAGATGGGGTATCTTGGTATAATTTTTTAAAAAATTAATTTTACTTGATACATATACATTTATGTTGTTTTCCTCTTCTGTCTCTGCCTGGTGCTACCATAGATTCATATATTACCTTTCATCCATTCTTTGGTTTGTCAACTATTTTCAAAGCCTTAGCTCTCTGTGCCAGGTACTGTTCAGGCAAAATGGAGATGACCTTAAGTCTTAGAGAAACTCACAATGAAGAAAAAGCCACATGGCTACATGACTCGATTATGAAAAAAAGAAAAGGTAAGAAAAATCAGGGAAAGTGGTAGGATTGGGAGACAAGCCAGGAAATTGTCTAGGAAATCTGCCTCGGGGATGGATTTCAAATGAAATCTGAACACCAAGCAGGAGTAATACGGCTGGGATCTGTGGTGTGTGGGACACCAAAATGAGTGGGGCAAAGGGCAAAGCCTGACCCCAGTGCTCCTGCTCTGGCAGCCAGGGACGTGGACAAGCACTCTTGCCAGTCTGACCCCGGGTGCTCCTGTTCTGGTGTCCAGGGACATGAACAAATACACTTGCCAGCTACGGGAGCGTCAGGCACTGAAGTCAGAGGTGCGCTGAGTAGGGTAAATGTACTGGCTGGTTTTGTGTCAACTTGACACAGGCTGGAGTTATGGTAGAGAAAGAGCTTCGGCTGAGGAAATGCCTCCATACGATCCAGCTATAAGGCATTTTCTCAATTAGTGATCAAGGTGGGAGGGCTCCTTGTGGGTGGTGCTGGTAGTCTTGGGTTCTATAAGAGAGCAAGCTGAGCAAGGCAGAGGAAGCAAGCCAGTAGGAAACATCCCTCCATGGCCTCTGCATCCTGCTTCCTGACCTGTTTGAGCTTGAGTTCTAGTTCTGACTTCCTTTAGTGATGAACAGCAATGTGGAAGTCTAAGCTGAATAAACCCTTTCCTCTCCAACTGGCTTCTTGGTCATATTTGTGCCTGACTAAGACAGTAAGCCTGTGGAACTCATCCCTGGATGGATCCTAGGGAAGCCAGACTGCCTAGAGGATAGGGTTAGAGACAGAGAGCATTGGTTGGGGGGCATGGGAAGGAAGTCTCCTGGGAAGGCCAAGGATGCCAAAGAAGAGCCCAACTGACAAGCATAAGTAGCATTTCAAATCTGGAAGACAGCATGTGTCTGGTAGAAAGGGCACACTAAGTAATCCGAATGTGAATCTCTGAAGAACTGTGGAAAGATTTTAACCAGGAAGGAAAATGATGAGGTTCACACCAGAGAGGCTCCGTCCACCAGGAGAACCCTGAGAGTGGGCTCGATGGGAGGCCCGAAGCCACATTAGGAACTGACCAAGAAGCACTGGGGATACAGGTAGCAGAGGCAGGCAGACTTGAGAATGGCCTTTAAAGATGGATGGCTGGTGGCCTGAGTGGGAGGTCACAGACAATGGTCATGGAAAGATTCTTTACTTTGCTCACTGCAATATTCCTCCAATAATGAGTTCCGATGGCATCTTGCCCCACCCCCAACAGTGTCCTGCAGAAGCACCCAGCATCAAAGAGTCCTGATGAATTGGTTCAGGGTTTCCAGATATCTGGCTTGGGAGCATTTGTTGTCTTATGTAACATCAAAGTGATCTTCCTCAAAGTGAAAGCTGACTTTTGGATCAACTTCAGATCTCTTGTCTCTCGCCACAAGTCCTTTCTTGACCTACCACTTGGCAGAGACCACTCTGAAGGGTCTTAGGGTGGCTGTGTGTGATTTGTCTTTTACGGGAATGTCTTTTCAAATCTTTTGTTCATTTTATTCATGGGTTGTTTTTTGTTTTGTTTTTTAATGTTGAGGAGTTGTAGGTTTTGCCTATATACTTTCAGATAGAAGTTTCTAGTCACATATTTGTTAAGCATACACTTTCTAGTTTATAGCTTAGATCACAGGAGTCTGTGAGGGCACAGGAGAAAGATCTCGAAGTTTCAGGCAGGTTCTATTTGAAATGCCAGAGTATACCTCTTTGAGATTGTATTGGTTAATCCCCCTTCCACCCTTGGTCTTTCTATCTCTGTGTGTCTGTCTCTGTGTCTGTCTCTTTCTCTCTCTTCCATGTCTGGTGTATGTTTGCATGCACATGTGTACGTGTATGGCCTCTCATGTGCAAGCACATGTGAAGGCCAGAGGTTGATACCAGTCTTCTTCAGTTGTTTCTCCACCTTATGCTTTGAGACAGAGTCCCTCACTGAGCCTGGAGCCCCAGATCTGCCTGTTTCTACCCTTCAGCCCCGAGGTTACAGTTGCATGCCACTACACCCAGCTTTTACTGGGGTGCTGGGAATCCTATACCTTTGCAGCAGTTGTTTTACCCACTGAGCCCTCTCCCCAGTCCAAGTTTCTACATTCTGGTTAAGAGTACAATACCCTGGCTCTAAGCAAAACTTAGGCATCTGGGCTGCAGCTGTACTTTGTTGTTCACATTTTAGGTTGTGGCCAGTTACTGAAATCTGGAAATTCTATCCAAATCCTGTGAAAGACATGATAGAATCTATCGGAAGCTGGTTTATCTGATAATTTGCAGCAGATACATTACTTTACCCATCCAAGTCTTCACTTGTATTGACTCAGGCCATTGTCACATGCTTGTTGTGTTGTTTTGGACTCTGATACAAAGTTTCATTGCTTAATGCTTTGGGATATGCTTTATAGACAACTGGAAGCCATGTATGGACATGTAGAAGCTTGTAGCCCGTGCAGGAAGACCAAAAGGTGGACATTTCATTCCTTCTTAAAAGGGGGAATCAAATACCCACGGGAGGAGTT